>NW_024382658.1:0-43580 GCF_016835505.1 Polypterus senegalus
AATCCTTCATCTCGTGATATTTCACTCACCTTTGGGCTTTCTGACTGCCTCCTAATCACATGTTTGTGACTATATATATATGTCCATCCTTGTCTTGCACCACAAAATACAAGGCTGAGTCTCAGCACTTTAGCAAAATAAACTTTATTCGGGTTGAAACAGGAAGAGCATGGATATTTATTGTAGTGGGATCTACCACTCTCCAATACGCTGACACAGCAGTCAGGCAAGGTCGTTGCCAGGTTAATTGGCAAGTAATCCTGTTCCCTGCCTTTATAATGTTCCTTGCAACACCCAGCAATGACAGCACTTATAGTGTGACCGCGGTCGGCTTGGATTTGCTTTCCAAGTGAGTGCCTGGAGCCTGCTGTTGCCCTGGCAACAGATACGCTGTCTCCCACAGACACGGCGGCGATTGTGCTTCGGGATACTCTTCAGTGTGCTGTCTCGTTAGGGGAGTCCCAATAGAGTTTAGAAACCTTACAATATACTATGTGGATATATATATATATATATATATATATATATATATATATATATATATATATATATATATATATATATATATATATATATATATATATATATATATATATGCACAATTATTAGGCAAGTGAGTATTTTGACCATATCATCATTTTAATGCGTATATTCTAACTCCAAGCTGTATTAACTTGAATGCTTATTGGATTTAAGCACGTCAGGTGATGTGTATTTGTGTAATGAGGGAGGGTGTGGCCTAAGGAGATCAACACCCTATATCAAGGTGTGCAGAAATATTAGGCAGCTAGTTTTCTTCGGGCAAAATGGGCCAAAAAAGAGATTTAACTGACTCTGAAAAGTCAAAAATTGTAAAAAGTCTTTCAGAGGGATGTAGCACTTTTGGAATTGCTAAGATATTGGTGTGTGATCACAGAACCATCAAACATTTTGTTGCAAATAGTCAACAGGGTCACAAGAAACATGTTGAGAACAAAAGACATAAATTAGCTGCCAAAGATTTGAGAAGAATCAAACGTGAAGCTACCAGGAACCCATTATCCTCCAGTACTTTCATATTGCAGAGCTGCAACCTACCTGGAGTGCCCAGAAGTACAAGGTGTTCAGTGCTCAAAGACATGGCCAAGGTAAGGAGGGCTGAAACCCAACCACCACTGAACAAGAAACAGAAGTTGAAACGTCAAAACTGGGCCAAGAAATATCTGAAGACAGATTTTTTTCAAAGGTTTTATGGACCAATGAGATGCGAGTGACTCTTGATGGACCAGATGGATGGACCTGTGGATCAGTAATGGGCACAGAGCTCCACTCCAACGTGGAGGTGGGGTACTGGTATGAGCTGGTATTTTAAAGATGAGCTAGTTAGACCTTTTGCATTGAAGATGAACTCAAAATCAACTCCCAAACCTACTGCCAGTTTTTCGAAGACACTTTCTTCAAACAGTGATACAGGAAGATGACCATGATTTTTATGCAGGCCAATGCTCCATCACTTGCATCGAAGTTCTCCACTGTGTGGCCAGCCAGTAAAGGCCTTAAAGATGAAGGAATAATGACATGGCCCCCCTTCCTCATCTGACCTAAACCCTATAGAGAACTTGTGGGCACTTCTTAAGCGCTAGATTTCGGGGAGAAAAACAATACACCTCTCTGAAGAGTGTCTGGGAGGCTGTAGTCACTGCTCCACAAAAAGCTGATCGTCAACAGATCAAGAAACTGACAGACTCCATGAATGGAAAGGCTTATGGCTGTTATTGGAAAGAAGGGTGGCTATATTGGTCATTGATTGATTGATTGATTTTTTTGAAATGTCAGAGATGTTTATTTGTAAATTTTGAGGTGTTTGTTTATTATTCTCACTATAACAGATGAAAATAAACAAGTGAGATGGGAAAATTTTCATTTTCCTTTAGTTGCATAATAAATCTGCACACTAATAGTTGCCTAATAATTGTGCGCACATATGTATTCCCTGATGATGTTCACACTCACATTTCCGTTGTGAAACATTCAGGTTTTAGGTTTATTAACATTTTGGATTGACTGATAGCACTGTGTTTGTTCCATATTAAAATTAATCCTCAAAAATACAACTTGCCAAATAATTGTGCACACAGTATATATATATATATATATATATATATATATATATATATATATATATATATATACTGTATATATATATACTGTATATATATATATATATATATATAATTTTTTCATTACTGTATAAAAAAGTATTATTTCAAATTTACATAATTTACAGGATCTATTGCGGAACTGTAAGTAAATTCCTCATTTGTCTTGAGCCACTCTGACTGGACAAAGACATTCCTAAACTTATATAGTGTGGCGGGTGGCTGGGGGCTATGCCCAGCCAGGATGCCTGGAAGGACCAGGAGAAGGACTACACCTCCTCTGAACCACGCAGGAAGCTCGTCAGGAGCACATCCGGGTGGACTTAAAAGGGGCTCCCACCCTCCATTCATCAGCTGCAGTCGGGAGGAAGAAGACAGAGCTCGGTGGAGAGGAGTGGAGGCGGTGAAGATTTGAGGAGGTGGGTAACTGTGTGTGTCCAGGGCTGGACTTCTACAATAGGCAGCGAAAAGAAATGACAGCTGAAGAACAGTTAAGCATCCTGTAGAAATTGGAAATATAAGACATTTTAATACATCAATAATAAGGGGCAACTCCGCAACACAATAGAAAAATGAATTACGCAAAATGTTAAAATTACTTTGACTGATTTGATTTAAATTTGGTCATGTTGTAGAAAAAAGAAAATGATCTAATAATTTGTTAATAAATTTTTAATTTTCAAATTTTTGTTTATATTATGTTAACTTAAATGCTCAGCATGGCGCAAGTGACGAATGTTGCAAAAGCAATTGCAAGCAGGACTAGCTAACAGGGAGGGCGCATGAGTGAAGGAGAGGCTGTGTCCAGCACAGGAGAAACCAGACGGAAATGCCTTTGTCATGGACAATGAGGTGTCAAATGGAAAAATGGAGAAAAGTCATCAAAGTTCAAGGGTTAGCAAGCACTGTGGCTGTGAGAGCTGATATTTTTTTTTGCATCTACGGATTTTGAAAGAAGACCCCTTCACTGCTGTTCAAAATCCTTTACATTTACATGCATATCTGCTATGATTTAGGGATAACATACAGAAATGATGGGCGGCATGGTGGCACAGTGTGTAGTGCTGCTGCCTCGCAGTAAGGAGACTTGGGTTCGCTTTCCGGGTCCTTCCTGCGTGGAGTTTGCTTGTTCTCCATACGTTTGCTTGGGTTTCCTCCCACAGTCCAAAGACATGCAGTTTAGGTGCATTGGCAATCTTAAATTGTCCCTAGTGTGAGCTTGGTGTGTGTGCGCCCTGTGGTGGGCTGGTGCCCTGCCTGGGATTTGTTTCTGCCTTGTGCCCTTTGTGGGCTGGTATTGACTATAGGAGACCCCCGTGAATCTGTAGTTGGGATAAAGCAGGTTGGATAATGGATGGAAGGATGGATAGATACAGTAGTGATTGTACATGAAGTGTTTTGGTTTGCAGTGCACATTAAAAATACACAGTATAAGTATTTGTTTTAGAAAAAGTATGAAGAGACTGAAGCACTGGATGGTTAAACAGGTGCCTTTCACATCTATCTATCTATCTATCATATAGTGCCTCTATCTATCTATCTATCTATCTATCTATCTATCTATCTATCTATCTATCTATCTATCTATCTATCATGTAGTGCCTATATCTATCTATCTATCTATCTATCTATCTATCTATCTATCTATCTATCTATCTATCATATAGTGCCTCTATCTATCTATCTATCTATCTATCTATCTATCTATCTATCTATCTATCTATCATATAGTGCCTTTCACTCTATCTATCTATCTATCTATCTATCTATCTATCTATCTATCTATCTATCTATCTATCTATCTATCTATCTATCTATCCTGTTATTCCACCTGCTCTCACGGTCCTCATCATAGTTTCAATGTGCATCTTCGTCTCTTCAGTACCAGATCCATAGGACAAATCCAGACTATAATATTTTCAACCCGTTCCTCCATGCTGTCCAATATGATGCCAGCTTTCTCTTTGCTTCTGTTCGTCAATCTTCAGTCTGTGACATCCGCATCCGCAGCCCCTTTATTCTTCCCTAATTTGTTCTACAGATGTTTAAAAGAACAGGTGTACCCCTGCCACCCAAATTTTATTCTACACCTGACTCTAAATTTCCCAGTCCTCTGCCAACTTGCCCAGTTCCCCATTTTGCCAAAGCGCACACCATAATGTCTGCACCCCCAGCTCCATAATCTTCCATAAACGTGCACTTCCGTCTGCCTTACAACATATCCATAGCTTGACTCCAAATCTTATTCTCCCTCTGCTAATCGAGTGCCCACTCCTTGGCCATTTCCACTGTTTTCCACACATTAGTTCATCATTTAGCCCACCTACAGAGACATTCCCACCCTAGTTTTATTCTACACTTGCTGCCAGTCTACCCAGTCCTATGGAGGTTTGCCAGTCTCATCTCACCTTGGCACAATCTCACACTGTAAGATCCACAGACCCCCACATCCTGACACATCATTCACCCCCACCCTGTCTTGTTCTACTCCCACAGGACACATCCAAGCTAAATCTTATTCTGTCTTTAAGATCAGGATGTCTGCATTTCCTTGAATATTAATTTTTCCCTCCTTTCCTCCAGGCCTGAAAGAATTCTCATGTGCTTTCTGATTGTCTAGATCCGTGTTTTCCAGCTTTTTTTCTTAGGTGGCCCACTTTTTGTAACCAAAAAGATCCCAAGGCACCCACAATTTTGCTAACCACAAACCCACTCATTCTGATACTTGTACTCAACTCTCCGAACGGGTAGGAGTAAAAAAGCAGCTCCGAGATCAGCATTCACAGCACTTAGTGAGCACATTGGTGGCACCTCCCAGTTACTTTGTCCCTTTGCCCGGCCCTCTCTGCCTCTGAATCAGCTCGTATGCCAACTATCCACTCGCTGGCACCACACACCCAAGCAGCCAGGGGAGCTGTGTTGGCAGCATAGTGATAATAGAGCTGCTTTTACACCAGCTTCTCCAGGTAGTCCTGACCTCCTCAGACAGGTCTTGCCCACCTGAGGATGTTGTCCCTCTCAGGTTCAGACCCAGGTGCGTTACACTATTATTTCGATGGCACAACTGGATAGCAGTCATGGCACACCATTGTGCTGCGATACAGTGGTTGACAAACACTGCCTGAGATGACTGGCGCTACTTTCATGCAGCTTTCCTTGTTCATGAAGATGTTTTTGGTCTTGTACGTTTATCGTTGTCCACAGCAATTCAATACTTTGAAACAGAAAGCGGGGGAAACAAAATTAGACATCACTTACTCCGCACCCCATTAATCAACTCCAATTGTTACAACAAGAGCTGGAAAATGTCAGTGTGTACGCTCTTTTGGCCTTTGCTCTCTTGAATATTTTGTTTCTTTTTCCCTTTCATCACAACCCCTGGAGTTTTTATTATTTTCTGCCCTCCCAGGCCATGTGACTACAGCATTAGACCTATCGTTAGAGACATATTACTATTAAATTATTTTAAAGTGAATCCTGGCAGCTAGGGATGTCTCATGAGTCAAATGGCTTCCAGCCCCTGATAAGACATTGAACTTGAGGTAGGTTACCTTGACCGATGTTGAGATATTCTTACTTTGCATTTCAGCTTATTTGTGCCCAGTGAATGTTGAATACGTATATTGTGCACCAGTATAAAAAGAACCTGAGAGGTTCAAGTGCCGTTCCTGGTCACTTTTACACCACAAAACTGTTGATTCACTATTACATAAATAGGCAAAAGGAAGATTTCTTTATGTTATCTGAGGTCCACTTCCAGATTATGACAACAATGGAGCAGTCACAGGCACTGCCACTGTTTGGCTCAAAAATAATATTTATCATCGTCTCTGCATTGTTTGAACCAATCCACCCAAAACTGGGCCTGCCTGTCCTGAGGTTGCTTTCCACTATTTTTTTTACAAGGTGATTTACTTTATGACCTTTTTCACTTAATCAATCAGATATGAAATCAATGTGAATGGAAAGATATTTGTCCTGTCTCCGCTTTGCAAAGCTGATTTGATTTTACCAAAACAGTTTCTTAGAGCTGTCTGCATCACTCCAAACGTTTTCAAATGAATTTGATGCAAAGTGAGATTAAATCGAAGCTACATAAAAACGTTTTAGTAGCACCCCATTACCACAAAACATTTGACTACATTCAACTTTAACTACATTTGTCCAATATTCCATTAGTCTTCCGTGTTAGTCTGCAATGCACAACACGCCCCCAAATCTCGTAAGTGAAACTTCTTCAAGGCATCACACTTAACATTTAGTTCACTTTATTCTTCACTTACGCAAAGCAAATAGGTTTTAATTACCGAGGGATTTAAAACCCAATTGGCGGCTGCGTGATCCACATAAGAACTGCTAGTTTACTGCCAGAGATGATCTTACGCGTTGGCATGCTTTAATTTGTGATTCGAATTTTATGATCTGTTTCCCGTAATTAACCTCAGTATTTCATGCGTCTTGATTATTTCAAACGCGATTGGTGTCTGATTGGTGATCTTTTTCTCCGCACGTGTTATTATCATTAAGCGGTCGACCGCCTTCATTCGTGTATACAAAGACTGTGCTGCGCTTCAAACTTTACTGCGCTTTGTTGATTTTCCCCTTTGCTGTTTCAAAATGTGGTGTAAAGACAAGGGTCAGATAGCCGTGGTGTTGCTGCTCTTTATCTTCTGCGATGCTTTTGCTCAGCCCCGTTTCAAAGGACGGAAGCAAATCGCAAAACACCAGAAGCCCGCGGTCATGCATTATGTTGAGCCGAGAGCTGGCGCTCCGCAGACCGTAACCGCTCAGTGCACCGACAGTGAGGTGATCGTCACCATCAGTCCGGACTTGTTGGGCATCCAAAAGCCGGTGCAGCCTTCTGATCTTTCCATGGGTGGATGTGGCGTCACCAGCCCGGCCGGTGCTCAGCCTTTTGTGATCGAAGCGCCTCTGCAGGGCTGCGGGAGCACCGTGGAGGTGAGCTGATGAAGTGCTCTCGCATTTGTCCTTTTCCTAATCTTGTTTCTCGATGATTACTACTGAAAGCTCTCGTATGTGGCTCAGGTCTGGTTTATGTTCGTATGATATTTTGGCGCACAAGTCGCAATTGATCAGGCACGCTTTAACGAGATCCTCTCTTTCTTTACGTTTTCATAGCGGACTGAGTGCTCATAGGCTTTAGTACAGCATAGGCAAGAAAGGAGAATTGAGTAGTTAAGCCTGCATTGTGTGCATAGACCCTTTATCGGTGGTGCAGTGCCCACTCGTGACCTGTATGTGGGCATTCTAAATATCAGATTATTCCTTTGAAGAAGCCATCTAAGTTAGGTTTAGTCAACTTAACTGACCAGAATTAAGTTGAGGTTTTTCCATTTTCCCTCACAAACCCGCATTCCTAAAGCTTTCAGGTGTGAAATCTACAATTTAACACCCCAAACCATTTCAATATGCTGTGAAAGACTTTAATCAATATGGTGAGTAAACTGCTTTGAACATCGGTACTAAAAATTGGGAGAGGTGTACTGCTTGGACATTTGCTTAAGTAACCTTTTGGGTGAATGGCCAGTAGTCCGCCCTTTGGTGGGAGATCTTTACAGATCAAGAAAAGGATATCTGGAGCCTTTAAAAGGATTATTTTTGTTACAATCCTGAAAGATTTACAACTCGGGCCCCTTCAGGCAAGATGTAAGTCTTTCAGGATTGTATTCTTTTTAGTTGGCCAATAAAAGGCGTCATTTTGCTTTGCTTTGTAACTTTTCAGGAGAAAAGCCAATTGCTTTATGCAACTTGTATTGATTAAACCTTTTGACTACAAAGGGTCTCTGACTGTGCTGTTCGAGTCCAATCTAGATGTTTTTGCTCTTATAGTTTAACATTGTCAGCTGAATAGCCCTAAACTGTTGGCTCTTTAGATGCTGGGAGCTCTCATCGTGTACACCTTCTCCCTGGACTACAATCCTTCTCCAATTGATGGTCTTCCCATTGTAAGAACAAATCCAGCTGTGGTGCAGATTGAATGCCAATACAACAGGTAAGAGAATCAAGTCCACTTGTCTATTTGCATTAGTATATTGGCCAAGTGCAAAACGGATGCAATGTACAGCACATTATGTCAGGTCTTCAAATCAGGGTAGATTCTTGTAGCTTGTCATGTTGCTCACCTTTCTAATGTCCTTTTTCTTTCCCCAGGCTACACAATGTAAGCAGCAATGCTTTAAACCCCACTTGGGTTCCCTACACCTCCACAATATCTGCCGAGGACGTTCTAGGCTTCTCGCTTGTTATAATGAGCAGTAGGTGTACACATTTAAAAATCCTACTTTCCATTTGCACTAATGTGATCTGAACACCTTGTAACATTCCTGTCTGCAGGTGACTGGAGTGGGCCGAGTCCATCCAACACCTTCTTCCTAGGAGACCTCATTAACCTTCAAGCGTCTGTGGACAGCACTAACCATGAGCCTCTCCGTGTCTTTGTGGACCGCTGTGTGGCCACTCCTGGGTCCAATGCATCAGCCCCAGCCTACACCTTCATTGGGAATAATGGGTGGGTGTGAGGAATAGTCGGATCATAGCATTGCGTTTCCAGACCAAGATCTAGTCCATCTTGTGTATTGCAGGTGTTTCTTAGACAGCCAACTGACAGGCTCCAATTCCCAGTTCGTGTCCCCCAGAGTTGCCCAGTCTGTAATGCAGTTCCAGCTGGATGCCTTCAGGTTTTATGGCCTGACTACTAGTTCAGTAAGTCCTTTCCTCCCATCTTTGGAGGAATCCCATTGGATCTCCCAGGTTTGACAGTACTCTTGCATGTCTACTTGCAGATCTTCATTACCTGCCATCTGAAGGTGACCTTGGCGTCTGCTAATGTTGATCCTTTGAATAAGGATTGTTCATATGACTCTGCACTGAGCCAGTAAGCGACTGACTGGGAGGATGAGGGTGCACCTGTTCAGATGAGGTAGCAGGTTGTGATTGGTGGCTGTGCTTTCAGGTGGAGCTCAGTGGATGGGAACAATGCTGTCTGTAGCTGCTGTGACACAAGCTGTGCCAACCCCCCTCCGTTCAGGAGGGGCTCTGGTGCCCCTAAACACAGACGCAGGAGAGCAAGTAAGTGACCTTTACAGCAGGCTTCTGTAGTGTCCAGTCTGGGATACACCAACTAATTGTGTTTTGCAGGTGAAGTGAGTGCACCAGCTGGATGGCAGGAGACCATTTCTGTTGGCCCTCTTTTTCTGGAGAAGGTCTCCCTTTGTCCTCTGTATCTCAGGCCTTGTCTCCTCGGCAAGACGAAGTCTCTGCAGGTAACTTGTCTGAACAGTGTAAATGCAAGCCATGTTAAGGACTGCTTTTGAATCTAGCCTAGTGAGTTGCAGTGTGTTTAGGTTTTCTTCATTCCTAATGTCCGTCTTTTCTCCTTGCAGACTCTCAATTCCAAGAGTCCATCCTTGGTGCTGTTGTAGGTGTCCTGGCTGTCTCCTGTGTGGCTGTGCTTTTCTTTACATTGAGAAAAGCAAAGGGCTCTGTTAATACTAAGCAATAATATTTTTAAAGTTCACAGCATTGCCTATAGTATATTTTCAGGGGGTGGTGTACCGGTGCCTATTTAAATAGCTTTCTGGTCTTTCTGAATCTTCTAGACAGATGGTTCCACATGCATGGCCACTACCTCATGGAACAATCTCTGACCATCAATTTGCTTAGGATTTTAGGTGTGAGTACTAAAGAAGCTGCTCTCTAACCAACTTTGGTAGAAAGTGTCCTCTCCACAAATGTGCCTACTAGTCGAGGTAAAAGTCTCCATGCACTCGTGTCAGATTTTGGATGGCAGATCTCCCATTGCTCTTAATCTCTGGTACCCACCAGAGTTCAGACATCACAGCAGCTACAAGTAGTATAGGGGCGTCACTATTATACTTTATCAGATTTTGACAGGTGTATGTCCTGCCCCCTTGGCATTTCCGGTACCCACTTGCTGCCACCTGGTTAATGGGCATTTCCCTCGCGGTCTGATCTCTGCCTGTTGTCGGGTGCGCTGTTTGACCGGCATCGGACCTTTTGTCAGTCGTGCGCAAGGAAAATGGTCGGCCGATCTTAGCCTTGATGCTAAAACTGGGGCGGATCATCTTTATGATCCGAGACGGACCTTTGGGAGCCTGTAAGGTGTCATAAAAGGTAAGTCATCAATGGGGCGGAGCAGACATCCTGCTCCTATCTGCTTGCAGCGCTCGGGGTGTGTACAGAGAGCGTGATTGACAGACCCCGGCGAGAGGATGTACAAGAAAACTTTAGAGAGAATCTATTACACACCCAAGGAACCTGACAGTACAGCCCAAAACACCCCTTGAGCATCCCGTTACCTCACCCACCTTGTAAAACCATGCCCTTTATAAAGCAAGGCATATTTCAGATACCAAAAGTGTTTAAAACAATAACTTTCAGTGTGGATGTACAAGGAAAGGTTTAAGAGATAATCTAGGACACATCCAGGGAAAAAAACCTGGCAGTGCATTCCAAACGCACCCATGGGTATATTTGCCCACCATGTAAAAAACCATGCCCTTTATAAAGCAAGGCATATGCCCAAGTGTTTAAAACAATAAAACTTTCAGAGTGGATGTACAAGGAAAGGTTTAAGAGCGAATCCAGGACACATCCAGGGAACCTGGCAGTACAGCCCAAAACACCCCTTGAGCATCCCGTTACCTTGTAAAACCATGCCCTTTATAAAGCAAGGCATATTTCAGATACCAAAAGTGATTTAAAACAACAAGTTTTATTCAATGATTCAAAAAAGATGCCAAAGTGTCTTAACAACAAATTTTATTGAAGCAAAATTCCAAACATAGCAAAATAAGATCTGGTCTTCACTTTGAGTTACAAAATTGTTTGCTATACATTAAAATTGTTTAAATCATGAATAAAAGCAGGAGAAACAGCCGTAAAATAATCGCACAAGCTTAATTGTATACAGATTTGCAATTCACTTGAAAAGAAACAAAAACACAAGAAAATGTATACATATAGGGGTACGCAAATGAAAATTCAAAACCAGGTCCAAACCCATCAGTGAGTCGGTAATACACCTAAAATAAAAATGTTTAAGCCAGCACCTACTTTATATATTTATACTTCACTAAATTATGTAAGCCTATTTTCTCTGTTTGGAACAGAGCCGACCACATAAAGCTGGTCTTCACAGGCTGAATCAGTTTTGCGTATGCATCAATGGGTATCTCGCCCTGCTCAAATTCAGCTAGAATATCATCCACATCAATCTTGATAGCTTTACGAAAACAAGGGAGATTGTACATTTTTAACAAAGCACGCACACAGGACACAAGTCTATCTCTTCTAGCCCTTTTGAGCATAAATAAGCTATGTCTATATGCAATAATTGGTTTAGAGAACCAAATACTACAAATGTGTCCATCTGGTATGTATTTGTTCTCTTGACATTCCGCACATTTTTCCCCTAAATGTTTAACAGAGCTAAACACATAAGCCCAGATGACTGAGCGACCAACTGTGGTCATAATGAATCTTTTTCTAGCAGATATAATATAAGGAGAAAACCTTCTATAGGTTGCATTACGTGTCACGCTGGGCAGGGACCTGGTTTTCCTTGTTCTAGCTTCCGAGTCTTGGTTCCTCTGACAACAGAAACAAAACACAAACAGTTAGCCGACAGAAAATACAACACAAACAGGTCTTGTTTAGCATGGATAATGCAATTTGCTTAAGTTTCTGTAAATCGATTTTGGCTTTAAAAAATAACTGTAATGGTGATTAGAGACAAGTTCAAAAGCTGCTGTTCGAATCTTGGGTTTTGTTGCACGTTGCATCTTTTGTATAAGCTGAAAAGTGTTTACTTCAGCAACAAACAGCTTCAGACAGTTGAGAATATGATTTTTTGTTGGTTTCACAATTCTTAACCCGCACAATGGTTTAAACATAGAAAACACCGTTTGAATTAATCTTTTAATACTGATCTGTCGACAGATGCTGGAAACACAAGGGTGCATCTCCTCAGAATCAGATTCTAGTAAAGACAACTGTGCCCATCCTGAGATTCGTCACCCAAACGGCATGCTAAACAAGACCCCGTTAATACATCTCTTACACAACTACTGACCACGTAAGCTACAACAGACTTCACACAACGCTTCATTAAAATCAATCCGGTTCTGTGACTGCGATGGCTGGCAGGTGTTTGGGAATATATACACAGGTCTTGAGACTTCAGATTTGAAGTTGAACAAGCTTTTACACCATGTTTAAAGACCTCACCGGCCATCTTAAAGTCAGTCTAATATGGGGAAAAAAGAACAAAGTTATATTCCCACACGAAACATACATATTCCTGACGGGATATCAGCACAACATAGAATTGTGGACATTATTTCAGAAGCCAACTGGACAGCTTTCTCAACAGAATCGTCATCACTGTTGGAGCAGATATAAGCCACACGCCTTAAAAAGACACAAAAACGTACCACGTGTCATTACAGGAATAGTATTCCCTATTGATCTATAGATACATCTAGTTACACGTGAAATAGCGGTTAGGGTTTTTAAATCTGCCCTTCTGTCCGAAAAAAGGAAACACATCACTAAGGCAGGCATTTTTTCAATAAGGCTTTCAATGTCGCAAATTAAATCTTTAACATCTGGTTTTAAATCATCTTTCTTTTTATTGATAAGACCTTTCAAAGTTGCTGAAAGCACTTCTTTTGTATAATTCTTGGGCTCTCCGCATGTAATCTGTCAAGTTAAAATAAAATAAAATCAGAACCTATTTTGTACCGCCATTCAAATAGACTTAACAGAAATGTTCTTAAAGTCCAGACTCACCATGTCCAAGGTCGTGCTGTCTAGGTCAGGTGTGTCCGTCTTTGTCGTGCTGCATCCAGCAGCTGCTTCAGTCTTTTCGCGGGGTGGCGAGTTTCTGTTTTTGGCACCTCCTTTAAAGAAAAAAGTAAAATAGGTGTGAAAAGTCAAGGAAAAAAAAAAAAAGGCAATACACCTGTGAAAGCCAACAACATTTATAAAAGGCATACATTCCAAATTACTTGATTAGGCTTATCTGCTTCACCTCCACATTCTACAGACTGGTATTCTCCTATAATGATGACATCGTCATCTGCATTATGGGCTGGTTTCATTGTTGCAGAATCCATGTCTTGCTTCTTAAAACAAAACAGATGATGGTGTGTCGCCGAGATGGATAGATAGACAGATAGATACCTTATTAATGACAGATAAATAATTTATTAATTCCCAGACAGAGATAGATACTTTATTAACCAACTATCCCCCAGACGGATAAATAATTTATTAAGCCCCAGACAGACAGATACTTTATTAATCCCCAGCAAGAACTCTTGACGGGCCAAGCAACACAGGTAAGATGGGAACGTTAAGCTCCAAAGCTGCGATGGACCAGCAAGAACGCTTGACTGGCCAAGCGACACAGGGACACGGGTAAGCTGGAGTCAGCAAGCTCCGGGTGGACCAGCAAGAACGCTTGAATGGCCAGGCAACACAGGGACCAGCAAGAACGCTTGACTGGCCAGGCAATACAGGGAGAAGGGTAAGCGTAGCCGGTTAAAACCTTGCAAAAGTGGTGGACTCAGCCAGCCTACTTCAGCTCGGTCAAAAGAAATGTTAGCTGTAAAACAAGCGCCGGGGTCTCCTTCTGACCTTAATAGCGGCGGACAATGCCAGCCTGCTAGGTCTCAGTCATAGGGAGATGACCAACAGCGCATACCACAACATACCCGATTCTTGTTATGGAGGAGTCCTGAGGCTTTGAGTCCAATTACCCGTCTTTAAATATGCATTTGGGCGAAGCTTTTACAACGTTAGGGCCAATCAAAATGTTTAAAGATAAGATTTTATTTAGATAACCCACCAACATATTTTAACCAATCAACAAACACCGGCCTCATGTTGAACTATCCAATGGAATTACACCATGCTGATTCGGACGCGCGCTGAGTGCACTGAGCGCGTCACATGTTCATAACAGCCAATCAGGAAGCAGACAGGTCGGCGGGCTGTGAAGCGTCTAGGCGTGAAAAAACAACATGGCGCTACTGTCAAATGTATGAACTATGTTAATGGAAAAAAAATGTATCAGCATATGAATTAAACAGTAACAGACAAAAATATCGTAACACATACAATGATGGCACGGGTATTCGGGCGGTCGTTTTTCTAAGCCAAGGAAATCGGGGTTCGTGCCCCGGCAGACAACAAAAGTAAGCCATGTACTTTTAAATTCTGTATATTAGCATAATTATGCATTACGGTGTTTTATTACATCATAGACCCATAAATGAAAAGGTAAAATGGAATGATCTTGTTGTTATTCTTAATACGCGCCATTTAATGTATGATACGTCTAGAAGTTGGACACGCCGGGCTGACGTCTATTTGGGCCATTTAAGACTCTGACCACATTCCAGCACAGGAACTTGAAACAGCTTTCCAAAGATTGTATAGGCTGGAAAGCTTGATCTTAAAAGATTGTACAAGTCTGGGTGTCGGTTCAGGTACAAAATCTATATGACTAAGGCATTATAAAATGAAACCTCATAACACGCTTTTAAATACGATCAGAAAGATTAAAAAGAAATACAAACTTTTGGCCAATAAGCGGAAAAGGCGACTGCAGTGTTGCCGTAGACCCAGAATTCATCGGGCGAAAAGTCAAACAGATTCTTTTCTTAATGCAAATGTAGAAATTGTAAGGCAATCTGAAAGACGGATAAAAAGATTTAGGGCTACAGAGCATAACTATGAATTTCGTTTTATCAATTTGGATAGAATTAAGTCATATACGCATGCCATAAACATTGTACATCAAGGTATTCAGGATATTTTAGACACATTATCCCCGAATATTGCGCCATGTGATTTTGTTCAATTGCGACTCATTTCTCCGAGTTTGCAAAACAATCTTTATTCTCAAAAAAAGAATCTAGACAGCTTTGACGCCAGAAGCTTTTAAATTATGTGTCTCAGATGCTGCAAAGTAATACTGAGATAATTACAGATTCCTCTCTGCGGTTTGTAGTAACCATTGTGAAAAACATGCAAGGTGGAGCAAGACTTAGAATCAACACATTGCTCTTCAGTAAAATTATTAATACTAAACGACGTCTATTAGTGGATTTCTCACACGGGGTAATTTATGTTTTGCAGGCGCTGTCATCCGCTTACTCAGCCAGAAAGACAGACCGGATAGTGACATTCTGCAAAAAGCTAGACAAATGCATATGCAATTGGGGTTTTCGGAAGATAAGAAAATATCATTATCAGATGTAGAAAAATTTGAGCGTCTATTAAATGTTTCTATAAAGGTGCTATACATGCATGAGAGTGCATGGAAATACTTCACAACGGGTCCTACGCCGACCGATAATAAAGTGATTTTTCTTCTGTTACACAGCGATCACTTTTTTGGGATTTTAGATGTGAAGAAATTTATCGGGGCTAATTATTTTTGTGAAATTTGTCATGCCGCATATTCTCACAAAGATCGCCATGTTTGTGCCAATACTTGCAGGGCCTGCCTAGATGCTTCTTGCATTGAAGTAACAGGCTGCTTAATTAGATGTCCGATATGCAAAATCATCTGTCAATCAAACGACTGCCTCGGTAAACACCAAAATAAACAAACCTGCGAGCGGAAAGAATACTGTGTTAGTTGTCAGTGCTACACGCCCTTACCCACGTTTGCAAACCGAGGTTATGTCCAAATTGTAAAGAAGCTATCACCAGCTGCGACAGTCACTTATGTTATATGCAACCGTTATTAAAGACTCCGGTATCAAAAAATATATATTTTATGATTTTGAATGCAAGCAAGAAAAGGAATCCATGAACCGAATTACATATATGCATTACACATGGATGGTAACAGAAGCTGGGAGTTTGCCGGAAACGATTGTGTTGAAAGATTTATCTCTACGTTTATAGATAAAAGTTTAAGAATTACACTTTTATTGCACACAATGCAAAATCCTATGACAGTTATTTTGTAATTAGTCAATTAATAAAAGAAAAAATGAAAATGGATTTGTTAACGATCGGTGGAAAAATCATGTCGATATCAGTGAAAGTTTTAAACATCAGATTCATAGACTCTTTGAACTTTCTAGCATCAAAATTGTGTAAATTACCACAGGCTTTGGGTTTTAAAGGGTCGAAAGGTTATTTTCCTCATTTTTTTAACACTGCAGAAAACCAAAATTATGTTGGGCCTAGACCGGCTGTAGAATTTTATGGTGTAGAAAGTATGATGCCAGACGAGAAGAAAGATTTTCTTTTATGGTATTCTAAACACAAGAATGACGTATTTGATTTTCAAAAGGAATTAAAAATGTACTGCCGTTTAGATGTTGAAATTCTAAGGTCGGCGTGTATCTTGTTCAGGCAAGAGGTTATGGAGATCACCAAAACGACACGTATTGATTTAAACGAGCAGTTTCAGGCCAAATACAACATATTATCTATTGATCCTTTTCAATATGTTACTCTAGCGAGCGTCTGTATGGCAATGTTTAGACTTAAATTTTTGCGTGAGCAAACCATAGCTTTGCCTTTACAAGACAGTTATCACCGAAAACAAAAGAGGTACTCTACTCCATCCATTCAATGGCTCATGTATATAGAGGCCGAAGATAAAATAGATATTCGGCATGCGTTAAAACCTGGAGGTGAAATGCGTATTGGAAAATATTATCTAGACGGGTATGCAGAAAATAATGGTATAAAGATGGCTTTTGAATTTAACGGATGCTTTTACCATGGTTGTAATATCTGTTACAGTGAAAAATCATGGAATAGTGTTACAAACACGACATTCGGTTGGCTTTATTCTAAAACTATGGAAAAAGTTAACTACTTAAAAATGCAGGGGTTTCAGGTGCATCAAATCTGGGAACATAATTGGCGGCGTCTGGTTCGTGAAAACATCCGTGTGCAGAATTTTCTGAAAACAGCACGTCTGCCTCAGATTTTGAATCCCAGGGAATCTCTCTTCGGCGGTAGAACAAATGCATCACGCTTATACTACAAGGTGGGCGCTGGTGAAAAAATCCATTACTATGATTTTACGAGTTTATATCCTTATGTGAATAAAACCAAAAGATATCCAATCGGTCATCCAAAAATTATTTATAAGGATTTTGAACCATTAGAAACGTATTTCGGATTAGCCTGGGTTAGGGTGTACCCACCCAGAAATCTTCTATTCCCTGTTTTGCCATGCAAAATAAACAAAAAGCTGTACTTTACACTTTGTCAAACTTGTGCTGTAACACAACAGCAGACACCCTGCACACACACTCACGAGGAGAGAGCGCTTACCGGTTGCTGGACAACACCGGAATTGCTTGCAGCCATTCAGCAGGGATACAAAATTGAAAGCATATATGAGATATGGCATTTTGAGCAAAGTTCTACTGAACTTTTCTCAGAGTATATTAATGCCCATTTAAAAGCTAAGCAAGAATCTTCAGGTTATCCTGAGAGCTGCCTAAACACAGAACAGTGTAAACAGTATGTATCCATGTTTTATGAAAAGGAAGGTGTACAATTAAGCGAGCACCTTATTAAAAAAAATCCGGCCAGAAGACAAATTGCAAAACTTTTTTTAAATTCCTTATGGGGTAAGTTTGCACAAAGACCTAATTTGCCACATACATCTTTAGTTACGGATCCAGAACAACTGTTTGAATTATTGTTTGCCCCAAATTATGAGGTATCTACTTGTGATTTTATTGATGATGAATGTGCCTGTGTGACTTGGACATACGATAAAGATCGTTACAGCACACCGGCCAATGTAAACATTTTTATTGCTAGTTTTACTACAGCTTATGCAAGATTAGAATTGTATAATCTTTTAAACAAACTGAACGAAAGAATACTATACTATGACACGGATTCAATTCTTTATATTTCCAGAGCAAACGAATGGGACCCAGAAATTGGATGCTATTTAGGAGAATTGACGAGCGAGGTACCAGCGAATGAATACATCACTGAATTTATAAGCACGGGTCCAAAAGTTATGGTTATAAGCTATCCAACGGTGAAACCTGTCTAAAAGTTAAAGGTATAACATTAAATGTTAAGAACTGTGAAAAGGTTAATTTTCAAAGCTTAAAAGAACTGCTATTTGACTATGCAGAAAATAAAAAACTGTCTTCAGAACATAAAAATATCAAAGTTGAAGATTTTGGTATTGTCAGGGTAAAACGCAGCTGGCATATAGAAACCAGAAAAATAAAAAAAACACAAAAAGTTGTATATGACAAGCGCGTATTAACAAAAAATTTCACCTCATTACCTTTTGGCTATTGATTCTGAGATAAATACATAATTAGTAATGGACGTTCGTTTACAACACCCATTTTCCTGTATCTTAAGTGGGCCGAGTAACTGCGGAAAATCTTATTTTGTGAAAACATTACTAGAATCGGGGACTAAAATGATGTCTCACCAACCACAAAATATCCTGTATTGTTATTCCGTTTGGCAACCTCTCTATACAGAATTGATGAAAAAATTCAGACACATAAATTTTATAGAAGGTCTCCCTGACTCCTAAATGATGATGTGTTGTTGCCCCGTGATAAAATAAACTTAGTTGTCGTGGATGATCTCATGCAATCGGCCTGTAAAAGTAATGAGTTGGAATTGGCATTCACAAAGTATGTTCATCATAGAAATCTGAGCGTAATCTATATTGTTCAGAATCTTTTTTGCCAGGGAAAACAGAACCGAACAATTACTTTAAATGCTAAATACATTGTTTTGTTTAAGAATCCGAGAGACAGACAACAAATATCAATATTGGCCCGTCAAATGTACCCCACAAGGTGGCGCTACTTTCTCGAAGCTTATGAGGATGCCACTAAGTCAGCCTTTGGGTTCCTACTGGTCGATTTAAATACTAATACTCCAGATGACTTTCGTCTCAGAGCATCCACATACCCATCGCAGCGCCCAGTAGCTTACGTGTTTAAAAAGCCCAAGGGTAAAAAAATGTGATTTTAGTGGCCCCGACGTCATTTGGTAAAAGACGTCATCCTGATCAACATGTCGTCCAGGATTAAACGAAATTTACAGCTCATGCGATTGCTTATAAAGGCAAAACCAAAACAGAGAAAGTCCATTTTGTGTGCAGCTTCTGACGATTTAATTCTGGCTATTTGTGAAATTGCACTCAATGCAATTAAGGGTAGCTTACCTTTAAATTCCAGACAGATTGGCATTCTTAAAAGAAACGCATTGTTATAAAAAATCTGAGCAATAAAAAAGTTACTATCAAACGAAAGAAACGTATTATAAATCAGTCTGGTGGATTTATCGGTCAACTACTCGGCATAGCAATCCCTTTACTCACCGGTCTAATTTCGAATCGGTAAATGGAGTACACTGAGAAAATGTATCTTGTACCAGAACAGCAACTGGGGCAAGTCCAAACACCTGTCGGTGGAGAAACAGATATGACAAAAAATACTATGCAAACTCTTGACCATGAAATGAGGAGTATTTTACAAAATAGCGCCCTATCACCACATGAAAAAGTGGAACTGTATTTTCATACTTTGCAGCGTTATCTGAGTCTATTGAGACAACGGGAATCACAGAAGTCTACATTGACTCTATTTCTACCAGAAACTGAAGCGCCATCCCAGACCACAGCGTTGCACCCGACCAATGACACGGGTGATATTGTCATAAGAGACGTTTTGGAATCCGTCTCTCAGAGACACCGGAAAAATACGGAAATGCTAATTCGGAAAATGACCCAAAACCCGTCCACAACGGCCTGGAATGAAAGAGGGGAATTTTTATATAAAGGCACACCTGTTATTGGCACAAATATGGTTGATCTGATCAAGTTCGCTACGCAAACACGTACATTAAACAAGAGTGGAAAACCAAAAGGTTGGGATTTATTCTTTAACGCTATGGCGAAATTAACGTGCCGGGTCCATTTTTCCGAACATGGGCGTTCGGGCTTTATTTCAAGAGATTAAAAGTGATACAAAGCCGATTCAAACAACCAGTAAACAGCTTGGCCTGCCTGCATCACGTGATTTTCCATCAACGCTCGACCAGGCCTCCAGCTATACCCCTGAAACACCCAGATTATCTAGACAGATAAGAAAACGGACAGTCTTTAGAAAAGGTCAACTATTTAAAAAACACAGCTGGCTAACCGTATGAATAAAAGTATTTTAAAAATAAATGTAGAAAATAGTGTTTTAATATGGCTGTTTATTATTGTGTATTATGACCATTATTAGTATTTTAATTTTAGATCATTTTGTTTAATTGTGTCAAAACTCTGAAAATACTTTTATATCACTGTATTAATGATTAGAAAATTAAGGAAGCAACTTCTTTAATGTACAGTGTTTTATTATTGTGTATTATGACTATTATTAGTATTTTCATTTAGATCATTTCTTTTGTTTGATTGTATCATTTCTTTTGTTTGATTGTATCATGACTCTGTTAATTCTGTGAAAATACTTTACATCATGTGTTATTACTGTGTGAACATTTAAAAAAATAATAAAATAAAATATAAACATACAAACCCTTTTAATTTTTATCTGTCTGATTATTGGATTATTCACTATAATAACCACAGACACTTTTATGTTGGTTAATAGTTCATTTATTTTATTTTATTTTTAAACAAAGGGAATACACATAATTGTAACATTTTTTTTTCTGCATACAATATTCTGCATATATAATTCAGCAAAAGCAAACACATGACTGACTTATTTCTGATTTCTGGGTAAACATGTCCAGTTTCATATTTTCAGTTTGTCCCCTTTTTATTTGATGAAAATATCTAACAACCATCTGGTCATTTAGATGAACATCTCCTGGATACAAGGCCGATATCTGGTTTATGGTAAGTCCTTTGCTTTTTTGATTCAAATAGAAAATACAATGGTGACCACAGGTGGTGGAGAAAAACTCCTGTAACTGAATACGGTTATAAGTAATGCAGTTAGCATTAATCTTCAAAAATTTCATAATAACTTGGGAAATATTTCAGAATCTGGGGAAATCCATACGAGTCAAAAATTCAGCTTTTCCATGATCCCAAGGTAAATGGCAATCCAATGCTTTCGGGTTTATCATGGGGATCTGTGTTTACGACCATAAACAGAGGTCTAGCAGCCAACTTCTCCTTGGGCAGTTGATCTGAAGGGAATACATCCAGAAAATGGCTGCGTGTCAGTGCCCCAGATACAAGGGTGGTCCTGAGCTGCTCGGTGTCCAGAGGCTGCATGTCTGAACATGTCTATGGCTTAACTGTAGTCGTAAATGACTTGCCGACGCATGTTAATTTCAATGATGTTATCAAAAACCGCATACACAATCATATTCACTGTATCTTGCAGCGGTTCGCAAATCTTATTTCAGTCCTGAGGTTGCCTGTTTTGATGAGTGAATAGTGTCCTGTTGATTCCATATCAGGGCTTAGGTTGAATGCAAAAAGTGAATAGCCTTTAGCAAACTCTTCACGATCGACTAACAGGGCCTTATCTTTCATCCTCTTGTCTGCAGTTTCCACCAGTTGAAAATATTCTCTGACACAGTGACCATTAGCAAAATCAGGCTGCAGAGGCTTGCTAGGTATCTGCTCTCCATCCAGGTAAAGAGCCATGAAGTTAATGTTGTTATGTTTAAAATTAAAGGGGTTGTGTGTAAAGTTGCCACTGAAAGCTGCATTGTCCACAAATCCCAAAACAACCAATTTTGGCAGCTGTCCCAGAAACAGATTTTCCTGGTTGCAGACACGACTACCAGTAGGTATGCTGAACACCTTCATTTGAACCCGGTCGATTGGGTATTTTGCGTTGCTGGTCATCAAGGCCTCTGCATGACCCAGTCTGACTCCAGGGTTGACTTGAACTCTTTTCACAAACAATGATGCTGATAATATGGTGACCTTAAATTGATCACCATTGCTCATCAGACAAAAGTCATCCTTATTCCGTACCAACTTTATTTTCACATCAACCCCATTAATTAATAATTTCTCTTGAAAGAACAGATCTGCATGGATGTGCCCTAATAAATCAATCCTGCGGCTTCTGGTCGAGTAAGCAGCCCTGTTATTGAACCCCAAATTTGGGCCATCCAGAGCAGTGACTTCGTGGTGACCGGGTGTGTCTTTATAGAACAGTCCAGCTGAAAATTGTGTTTTCAGGGTCTCGTCTCCGTAATTTAGTACGGTTTCGATAAAAGCTCGATATGGGTAACAGTTATTGCTCTGGCTAATCAGTCTGTCCCCACGGTGATGTCCACCTGACTGAACAAAGAAGCAATCGGGTAGTTTACAAGGGCAACACGTGAATCGGCAGCCAGAGTTGTTCCATCATTTTTATGTATTTTACAGCTTAAGAAGAGGAGTGTGTTGTTGAGGTCCAGGTATTGATCATTTCCGGCAATCGAAAACTCAAGTGGAGCACTTTCTGACAATGCTGTGAGAGGCGGCACTTCGGCATAGTAGCTTTTTTCAATGCTGGTTTGTGTTGGCGACAGTTGAAATACGTCCAGTTCGATTTTGCACATTCATCTGACGACAGTGTACAAAAGCCATGTTTAGAATATATCACCAGAATTTTGCTTAGTTCTGGATCTTCTCTTGGTTGACTTTCTTTTTCTTTTGGCAGAGTGTCGAGCTTTTTCCTATTTGCTCTCTTCCTGGGTGCAGGTGGCCCGAGCAGTGCTAGATGGGGTGTGTGTCTTTTCTTTGACACCTCTCTTTATAACAATCATACCAGAACCTTCTTGTTGGGGTGTTGCAACTTTATTCATTACAGCACCTGCCACGTGACTCATGACATCATTAGCAATGCTTTTCGCTGCAGACTTGACATGAGGTTTAGCAATTTCTAGCCCACGCCTAAACAGAGGCACTGCTTTTCTGAAGAGAGCTTTAAAAATACCACCAATACCACCACCGTACTGGACCGGAAGACCATGAAACCCTGGTAGACCATTGCCAGCTTGTGTCTTGTAATAAGATGCGTAGGTGCGTGGATCTCCATAGTTTTTTGTTACAAGCATGTTTAAAAATTGATAGATCTTGCTGGACGAAAATGCAACTTGATTATTACTTTACCATACTGGAACGGAACTGGTTTATTCTGGTCCGTCTTAATTTCAATCCTTATAGTATTGAAGCTTTGCACGGCGAGAGGTATGTAGTGTGGCTTTTCAAAAAATATGGTGACATTTGCACCGTCTTCACCTTTTATGTTTACACATCTCAGTAATGGCGCATGCGTATCTCCAACAAGTTGTGGTTCGATAATATCTGTATACACAAACATGGTGGAAAAACCACCTGTGATATCAGCCGAGTTAGGTGACTTGTAAGACGGCTTATCATGATCAAACCCGAGAATGTAAGACAGCTCCCCAGACACTTGAAGCAAAATGCCTTTATCACCCATCAGGCGAACGGTTCTACTGGCTGGATTGTATTTAAGTATTGTCTTAGGTGATGACGGGTTGGTATTAATAACATGATTCATTTCCGACAACAATGCTTCTATATTCCTGAAATAACCTTTGTTTAAAGTGTATGTCCATTTTGTTGATCTTGTTTCCTCATTCATTAGTGTAAATTGTGTTGGCTGAGTGATGGAATTGAACGTTTTTGGGTAAGTCAGTTCCACCAATGCCACTTCCCAGTCTCTGGACAGTTCTATTGTCTTGGCTAGCTGCACGGTGAATGATGCTATCGTGTTCTTGGGAAAAGTCCTGGCCGATGAATTACTAGGCAGTGTCACATAAAATCCATTTCTGACTTTAGACATTTTTTTTTTTTTCTTGCTTTCTCAACTCCTTATGTCTTTCACTTCTGAAGCCTTGACCCAACTGTTAAATTTCTTGTCCCAGCCAAGCCATTTTACCAATACATGCTTGTTTCTACCACGCCCACGAGTGGCTAGAATTTTCTGGATGCGGTACACCTGATTAGCATCGGGGTTTATTTTTTGTAACTCTTCTGCATAAAACGTCCCTTGAATTTCATCACCTGCGTAATCTTTTAGTTTATAGACAGGTTTGATCCGTTTAAAACAGTCCAAGATAATAAATATCTCATCTGTAAACGACTGCTCATAGCCTTTTTCGAATACACCTTTTAATTTTGAAACGCGGACATGATCACCTATTTTGAAAGTGCACGGAGTAGTTTTTCTTTGCCCGGTCCTACCATAGACTGTTTTCCAAACACTCAGAGCATTTTCCGGAGTCACATCTACAGGTCTTGTTTTAATCGTGGTGTGAAAACTGTGGTTATAACTCTGGAGAAAGTCTGACAGGACATCTATATACCGAAAAGTATTGGCATATGTAAAATATTTCCACATTTTGGACTTTAAGGTTCTATTGAACCGTTCTACTATGCTGGCCTTTACATCGCTGTTTGTGACAAAATGTACAATATTGTTCTGTCTTAGAAGTTTTTGCACCAATGTGTTATGAAATTCTTTGCCTTGGTCTGTCTGTAGCTTCTTAGGAACTCGGCCCTCTCTAAAGATCAAACTAAAACCCCGAGAAACTTCTTTCCCTGTCTTGGCCTTTAATGGTACAGCCCAAGCATATTTTGAGAGCACATCGATACAGGTAAGGATAAATTTATGATTATCATTGAATTTTGAGTAATAACACATCTCTACCAAATCTGCTTGCCATTGGTCATCAATCGTTGAAACAATTGTTCTGTTTCTCTTGAACCTGAGCCGTGCTGGTTTGTGCACACTGTAGGTATATTGGCTATTCATCCACTCCAATACGTTTTTGCAACATTTTCCGACGACTTGATGCATTTCTCAACAAGCTGTTAACACCACCAAAACTGCCAGGTTCCTTGGGTGTGTAATAGATTCTCTCTAAAGTTTTCTTGTACATCCTCTCGCGGGTCTGTCAATCACGCTCTCTGTACTCTCCGTACACACCCCGGGCGCTGCACACAGATAGGAGCGTGATGTCTGCTCGCCCCATTGATGACTTACCTTTTATGACACCTTACAGGCTCCCAAAGGTCCGTCTCGGATCACAAAGATGATCAGCCCCCCCAGTTTTAGCATCAAGGCTAAGATCGGCCGACCATTTTCCTTGCGCACGACTGACAAAGGTCCGATGCCGGTCAAACAGCACCGACAACAGGCAGAGATCAGACCGCGGGGGAAATGCCCATTAACCAGGTGGCAGCAGGTGGGTACCGGAAATGCCAAGGGGGCGGGACATACACCTGTCAAAATCTGATGATGTATAATAGTGACGCCCCTATACTACTGCTATTCATTAAAATGGCACAATCTAGACCTGAGCCTCCAAAAAATGTGGGGGGCTATGAATGTGGCAGCCCATGCCACCTGTCATTTTGTGATCGATTTTATAGCTTTTCTCTGTATTCAGACAAGCCCAGCGGCTCTTTAACCCAACACATTTGTTTTCTATATGCATCAGGATCACAAAGTAGGGCACTAAACTTATTGGGGTGGGGGAGGCAAACAAGTGTCTAAATTTACAGACCCTACCCGTGACAAACTGTTAGGCTAGAAACAAATTTAAAACAAGCTGACAGGACCAAAATCCTGGGTATCCAGGATGAAGTGTCTCATTGAGCAAAACATTTTGTCTTTGATTTAAAGACCCTTTTTGTGGACTGAATCTTAATGGCACTCATAACTGAGTAACCCTGCTGTCAGATCTTTATTTTGAGTGATCTTTGAGATGGAGTATCTTTCTCCACTAATTCTAAATGAATTGCTGTTCTTGCAGCAAGAACCAAAGTGGTTTTTTTTTTTGGTTTTTTGTGTGTGTGTGTATATATATATATATATATATATATATATATATATATATATATATATATATATATATATATATATATATATATATATATATATATATAATGTGTGTGTGTGAGATCCAGCTGGTATGTCAGAACTAAAGATCTATTCCTCCTGGTGGATACGAATCAACCTTGATATTTTTCTCTTCTAGTTTCTGGGATTTCATTAAATAACACCAACTGGTGCAACAACAAAGTATAGGTTCCTTGTAACAAGGATTCTGTTGTATTGTAAGAGGTACAGGTTTTGAATTTATGACGTAAAGCAGCGGTACTCAATTGTGGTCCTGGAGGGCTGAATTGGCAAAAGGCTTTCATTCCAACCAGGGTCCAAACTAGAACTTGGTCCTTGCTACTGATGAATGTTGGTGTAATTGCCTTGTTAGTGCCTTTTATTCAACAAAGACAAATTTTAGTTATTGTAGATCAGGGGTCCTCAATTACAGTCCTGGGGGTCTGTTATGGTTGCAGGTTTTCACTTCTAACCGATTTCTTCATTAGAACCTTTTTACTAGCAAAGCAATGTTTTGGATCTTAATTTTAGTTCCCTTGCCTGTTACCGTTCACAAATCCTAATTGCTTATTAGATTTAAGCAGCAGCATTAAGTTTTAATTGTTGCCCGATATCTTTATCAGACATTCATTAATGAGATGAAGATAACCAATAAACCATGCAGCAGCTCTCCAGCTCACGTACTTGCCATGAACTATCGGTGATTTAAAAAAAAAAAAAAAAAGTTTAGAAATGAATGAGAGGAATTGGCAGGGCCAATAAGTTTAAATCTGTTCTGGTCCGTAAAACACATGGATATGTTCTCTTTGAAGGACACTCTCTACAGTGCAAGTACAATTGCTCTTGGATGAATGCAAGCATTAAAAAGCTAAATAGTTCAATACCAAGTTTCATCATCCGCATGGACTGCTTTCTAATTACCGTACTCGCGGACAAGTTCTCCCGTGGATAAGTCAGAGCTTGATTTTTATCGTACAATTTCTACTATTTTATAATGTCGCTCGTATAATCGAATGCGGAAAGCTCGCTCTCTATTGGTCCAAGAGATTACGATATGCTAACGCCCACCTGAGAGTAACGGAGCACACGGCCTTTATGTGGGTGCGGCAATGCGCTGTATCAGCGTCAGCGCCTAATCTCGCTCTTCTGTGCCCACGTGACCACACGGTAATACCCCAAACTATTCCAAAGCGACGTTTGCACTTTCTTTTTTTTTATGTGTGTATCTCGCACCTTCAACGTAAGAGCATCCCTTATCTACGATGAAACGTCCGATCAGAAGAAAATATAAAGCTGGTTTTAAATTAAACGTTGAAGTACGGAAAGAAATTGGCAACTACGCTGCTGCAACAAAATTCAATGTGTCTGAGAAACTGATGTGAGATTGAAGGAGGCAAGAACATGTAAAAGAAAAATTAATTGTCGCATTTTTGAACGGGCGTACAAGTCGGTCTGATATGATCGACTTTTCGGGTTTCAAGACCCGACCTGTACATGATGGTAGACGGAATAAAAACCTGCAGCCACAGCAGCCCTCCGTGATTGAGGACCCCGTCTTAAGAATTTCTCAAACTCATTCCAGATGAGCTTTTAAATGTTGTGTTTTTTTTTTTTTTTGTGGGTGTTGAGATGAAGACCAAATGTCATTGCAATAGTAAGAAATCTTTTAACAGCGTACGCTTGGGTAATATACTGATGTCGGAAGAATAACAAAACTCTCTAAAGCTTCTTGTTCAGGGTTAAAAAAAAAAAAACGGTCATGCAGTCTACTTTTTATTATATTAAAAAAAAATCTTGCTCATGCGCACCTCATATGCACCAAAATCACGCCAGCACTTAACAAAAAGGAAACACTTCTTTCAAGAGCATTTTACATTTATATGTTAAGGGGGGCCTGTCAAATGTGCTTTTAAGTTTCTATGTGGTTATAAGCGCTTGTTTCCACTACTGGCACCTGTCCCACTCTCTGATTGTGTATCCACAGAATAAATTTGGAAGAAACCCAAAACCACTTAAATTTAGATTGCTTGGGGTAAAGCGAACAAACTGATGTTGCAAACTGTCTTGCAACCAAAATTATATCTGGAGTGCTTATTTTTGTCCTTTGATTAGACAGGAAAATGCATCACCTCCATTCGTTTATAGAGCACCACGTGGTCTTTGACACTGAGAAGGAGGACAAAATTGCCTTGTCTTTGATCAGGGGCTCTGTTGCATTGTGGGTTTGGGTGTTTGGTCATACCTCGTGTTCGCTGGTTGTACTGCAGTTACACTCCAAGATTTCCCATCTGAATGCTCCTCATATGTTACATAGTCTGCTGGAAGAAAGAATTGCTTTTCTGTAATCTTTTTGTGTTTCCTACTGAGGTTGGATTCAACTTGGCACCATCATCTTACTGTCCAGCACAGGAATACCCTTGACAGTGAAAGGGTCTCTTCAGGCTTTTGTTAACGGCCATCCTGTACAGTAAGGTTGGTACTAAAGAGCAAAAGTCCAAGCAGACATTTAGTGAAGCAGAAGGAACAGAACTAATACTGGAGTTGGGTTATAAAGCATGCAGTTGACTTGGGCTTCTTGGGTTCATAAGCCAAGCCTTTTGGTCCATAACTGATACACAGGTAGAGTTATGGTCATTTTTCTCACTGACCATAGTGGTAAATGAATTAAGATCCAGAAGTCTCTGGGCTGTCGATATGTCTTGATCAGTGATATCGACTCTGCATGCAGTCTTCTCTGTAGAAGATTCAGAGGCAGCATTTCAATGGAAGACCAATTTTAGCAATCTTATGAAACCTGAACTGGCGTTTGAGAAAAAGGTGTCTGCAAATTAAGTGTAAAATCTCAAATGGTGATGCCACATTCCACTTAAACTACAAAAGTGTACACTGTTTTCAGGTAGCAGTAATCAGGTCTGCCTAGTAAGTCATGGAACAGCAAAGGGCTACTCCATACTAGTTTGAAGGGAGGTTTGAACAGATTGCCGTCTCTTCAGTCCAAGTGAGTGCAATAAGAACTCCCAGTGGCTCAGAGCCTCAGCCAACACTCCTCTTGCTGCTTTTGAGAGTCCCATTGTTTCAGATTTATTTATAGTCAATCGGGGCCGGCTCTACGCTGGGGCAAGAGGGGGCAATGCCCCCTTAAACAAATGTCCTGCCCCCTTAAATCAAACTTTTAGAAATTGAGAAAGAAAATAATAGATTACCTACAAACTTAATATGGACAAGATTTACTACAGTAGCTGAAAAATCCACTGGAAAAGACACAATGAGATGACAGGTTTCACCTCTTGTTTGCTCTTTCCCTCTGTGCTCTGTTTGTCTGCAGCTCTCACAGCACTTGGCAGAGATCCCCCACTCACCCTCCCCCCAGCTAAACATCCAATCACTGTTAGTATGCAAATGACCCGGTGTCAGGTTTCTCAGTAGGCGGGGCAGAGCAAAATGAGCTGCGTAACAGCAGGTAGCTTTGAGGAAGCAGCAGATCTGTCAAAATCATAGCGACTCATGAGATAATTAACAACAACTATGTAGTTTTTACCTTAACTGGTTTTAACAACTGGAAAGCAACACTTGATCGAGATAAGGAGCTACAGAGGCATGTGTCCAGCCACAACCATGTGCATGCTTCAACCATCTGGACTGAGCATAAAAGCAGAGAGTGACGGGGGTGGGGGGGACGACGACTGTGGATTCAATGTTGGTGGGTAAAACACAACTTGGAAAAAAAAAAACATTTCTATGTCAAGACTATTGGTAGTGCTATAAGGGTTCTCTGTGTAATGGAGTTGTGGGTCCGTGGGACTGCAGAAACCTTGAGACATGATGCAGTGGGTAATGATGATGACATTAATTCAGGTATTTTTCTAAAACTGATGGAATATACCTTAGAGAAGGATGAGAAGCTAGCAAGCATTCCTATGGGTATCCCAAAAAAATGCAAAATACACTTCTAAGAATATTCAAAATGAAATTATCCAAACACTGGCTGACATGGTGCTTGGAGAGGTCAGGAAAAAATATGAAAGTGCTGATTCTGCAGGGTTTTGCCTCAAAAGAGATGGGACCAGGGATAGGTGCAATGTGGAAAATGTGTCTGTGATAATACGGTTTGTCAGAAATTCCATGCCAGAGGAGCATCTTATTGGGTTGCTTGACTTGCAACAACTTGACGCAAAGTACATCACCTCTGAGATCCTGTTCCACCTTTGTGATGCTGGCTACAGTGCTGACAGTATACTGAGCCAGTGTTATGATGGGGCTTCTGTGATGAGTGGGGTTAGAGGTGGGGTACAAGCTCTGCTCCAAAAGAGACTTGACAGATATGTCCCATACATCCACTGCTACAACCACCAACTCCACTTAGTGCTTGTGCAGGCCATGCAGAGTGAGCCGTGTGAAAAAGATTTTTTAGCCTATCTAGTTCAGTCTACAACTTTGTTCACCACCACTATGTGCTCAATAAACATGATGCATCTTGTCTAAAAAAGCTGCTTGAGATCAGATGGACAAGCCACTATGAGGTGACAAGGTGCACTGTAGACAATCAAGAAGAAATCCTTAGTATCTTACCTGAGATGATAGAGGATGGTGATGATACAGTTGACCTGTGTACCGAGGCATCAGGCCTGCTATGCCAAATTACGAGGCATCACTTGTCTGAGATTGGAAAGTTCCCAGTGCGGGTGCTTGGTGTCTTGAAACCAGCAAATGCTATTCTACAGTCTCAGTCAGTTGATCTGTGCAGTGCTTCTGAGGTTTAGTGCAGCACTGGACTCCTTTAAAAACATCCGTGAGGATGACTGTTGGGGAGTGTCATCTAATATGGATTATATGAATAACCCCCTTGGGATTAATAAAGTATCTATCTATCTATCTATCTATCTATCTATCTATCTATCTATCTATCTATCTAATGCTGAGGATGAGTCACGTCCAACAAAGAGAAGGAGAACAATGAGCAAACACCTGGGTCAAAGTGTTGTACTCTCAACTTTGGGCTCTACAGACTCTGGTGACCCTACCATTTCCCCCCATCAGTCTCTGAATAGATCCCTGCTCAACATCCTTGACAGGCCATTTCAGAAATAGAAACTAGATTTTCACACAAGAATATTGACCTGATGAGAGCCATATCTAGTGTTGCTCCCAAATCCATCACATTTCTAGATCCCATCCTGTTGCACCCTCTGGCTGTGATGGGAGTACAAGGAACCCTTTCCTGAGTTGCATAAATTGCATGTAACAGCCCTGGTCATTGGTGTGTCTTCAGCATCGTGTGAGAGTTCCTTCTCCACTTTATCACGGGTCCTAACCCCCTATCGTCGCACCATGTTACACAAAAGAAAGAGGAATTTAGTGGTTTTGGCCCATGAGAAGTCCATAACAAATAACTTGGCTATGGATGAATTTGGAAGAGCTTTTGCAAAGTTAAATAGGAGACTGTTGTTGTAGAGTGGATTGAAGTGAAAGGAGAGTGGAGCTGTTCAGTTGCAAATGGAGAGTTCAGTTGATGTAAAACAAACAAGCTTAAAACAAGAGAAAAAGACAAAAAAGAAGAAAAAAGTTCTAATGTTCTGTTCTAATCTGTTGTGTTCTACAAATTAGTTTGAGAATTGTAGGAAAAGACATTTTTTTTAATTACTATGCCATTCCTTTTTAGTTTTGTAAATATTGGCTATATTGAGAGGTCTTATTTTATTCTTACTTTATTTTGCAAATTTATTTGAGAATTAGGCCATCCAATTAAGATAAATTTTAAATTGTTGGTTGTAAAGATCTGGATGGATATTTTATTTTATTCTTTATTTTATTAGATTTTTTTATTCTATTTTTCAGTTTTATTTTTCAAAACTTAGTGAATTGATTTTTTTTTTTTTTTTATAACTTGGCCTACCCTTTGTAGTTTTGCTAATATTGGCAATAGTGAGAAGTGATTATGTTGGGTTTGAATATATTTGATTTAGGCCATCCAATTAAGATAAATGTCATGTTTTTAGTTGTTTTAATCTGATGAGGAAAATTTTATTTTATTTTTTTGTTGTTTTATTTTTCAGTTTTCATCCTTAGGGATTGCCACCTTATTGTGGTCAGGGGGTTTTCATGCCTCGGTGACCCTAAGAGCCACACCAGCAGAAGCTTAGCCTTCAGGTGGGACACCCAAGTTGGACAGGTCTTAGGGTAGAGGCCTGACAAAGTGCAATCCAATGACATGACGAAAACAGTTATCCAGAGCACCCCCCACCACCACCACCACCACACCCCTTTCCCGTCTCCATCGCCACCATGTGCCCCCTTCACATTTCTGTCAGCCGCCTCATATATGCCTGTCTTGAGCCGGCCCAGCTAGCATGTTTTATTTTATGTATTTATTTATTTATAAAGCACTTTAAACACAACATCAAGGCTGACCAAAGTGCTGTACAATAAAAGCCCAACATATCAGACAAACAATAACCAAAGGGTAAAAGAAACAGAAACACATAAATACATAAGAGCTGAGGAGATTCATAATAAAAGTACACAGACAGTCAACATATCATACTGTGTTAAAGGCCAGGGGGTAAAAGTGCGGTTTTAAATAAGATTTAAAGACAGCGAGTGACACAGCCTGCCTTAAAGTGCTACGGCAAATCATTCCCGAGTTTTGGAGCTGCAACTGAAAAAGCTCGATCACCTCGGAGTTTGCGTCGTATCTTAGGAACGCATAAAAGCACCTAAATCACACTGAAAATCTGTGGAAAGATCTGAAGATAGCAGACCACCAACGCTCACCATCTAATGTGAGTGAACTTGAACAGTTCAACTGTAAAGAAGAGTTTGGGCAAATATCGAGTGGGCTCAATCTAGGAGTGTAAAGCTGATGAGAAGATTCAACAGACCCGGGGCTGGCATTAAAGCAAAAGGGGGGTCAACAAAATGACATTGGCATTGGGGGTGATCCTTTAATCATCTCAGTAGGTCTTGTTAATGTTTTTTTTTTTTTTATAATTCTTTGACTCTTCTCTGAAGAGTGACAGACAGCATGGGATCCTCAAAGTCACTCTCCAAAGATCTGAAAACAAAGATTCTTTAGTCTCCTGTTTTAGGGGAAGGCTACAAAAAGCCATCTCAGAGGTTTAATCTGTCAGTTTCAACTGTAAGGAATGGAATCAGGAAATGGAAGGCCACAGGCAAAGTTGATGTTAAACCAACCTAGCAGGTCTGGCAGGCCAAGACAAATACACGAGTGGCATATGCAGAGGATTATGAGAATGGTTACAGACAACCCACAGATCACCTCCAAAGACCTGCAAGAACATCTCGCTGCAGATGGTGTGTCTGTTCATCGTTCTACAACTCAGCACAATTTATACAAAAAACATCTGTATGGCAGGGTGATGAGAAAGAAGCCCTTTCTGCACTTGCACCACAAACAGAGTCACTTGTTGTATCAAATGCTCAATTAGACAAACCAGATTCATTTTGGAACAAAGTGCTTTAGACTGATGAGACAAAAATGGAGTTATCTGATCAGAACAAATAATGCTATGCATGGTGGATGAAGAACAACACATTCCAAGAAAAACACCTGCTACCTCCTGTCAAATTTGGTGGAGGTTCCATCTTTTGTGGGGCTGTGTGGCTAATTCAGGGACTGGGGCCCTTTTTAGAGTCGAGGGTCGGATGAATTCAACCCAATTTCAAAAAATTCTTCAGGATAAAGCGTCAGTCACAAAGTTGAAGTTATGCAGTGGATGGATATTCCAACAAGACTATGACCCAAAACACAGTTTGAAATCTACAAAGGCATTCATACATAGGGAGAAGTACAATGTTCTAGAATGGCCATCACAGTCCCCTGACTTGAAGATCATCGACAATCTATGGGATGATTTGAAGCAGGCTGTCCATGCTTGGCAGCCATCAAATTGAACTGAACTGGAGAGATTGTATGAAGAATGGTCAGAAATACCTCCATCCAGGATCCAGACACTCATCACAGGCTATAGGAGGACAGCATCGAGAGGTAAAAGATAGATAGATAGATAGATAGATAGATAGATAGAAAGATAGATAGATAGATAGATAGATAGATAGATACTTTATTAATCAAGAGGATATTCACATAATCCAGCAGCAGTATACTGATACAAAGAAGAAAAACAATATTAAATTAAAGAGTAATAAAAATGCATGTAAAAAGAGACAATAACTTTGAATAATGTTAGCGTTTACAACCCCAGGGTGGAAGATGAATATTCTCTTCGTTTCCTTTTACTAATTCATGTCTGAGAAGTAAGCTTTACAAAACCATTGTCGCGGATGCCAGGGGCGACGACCCGGCCGGGACGCCTTGGAGGACCGGAAGTGGGCGTGTGCCCATCTGGGATCACGTGGGGGCCGCCTTCCTTGTTGCTTTGTGGGCCCCACCCTATAGAGGCCCGTGGTCACCGCCAGGAGGCGCCCCAATGCCTTGGGGACTTGTGACCTCAGCACTTCCGCCACACCAGGTAGGGAAGGGTAAGATTTAGGAGGACACCCGGGGAGCTGCCGGGAGAACAGCCGGCATTTCCGTCACGCTGTGGCGTGGCCAAGAGGGGAATGCCGGGAACCACCTGGAGCTTGTCCGGGAGTATATAAAAGGGGCCGTCTCCCTTCAATCATGGCTGGAGTCGGGTGGAAGCAGGACAAGGCACCAGAGACGTGTGGAGGCGGCCCGAAGAAAGGCATTGTGAGGCCAGGACTGAGTATTGGGGTTTGTGCACTTATTTGAACTGAGTCTGAGTGACTAAATATTTGTAAATAACTGTAAATAAAACACGTGTGGTGGTGAAGTACAACATGTCCGCCTATCTGTGTCCGGGTCAAGTCCACACCATACACTATGTAAAAGCATGCTTTGCTGAGCAAAACAGAAAAATATTTGTCCAAAGGACTTAATGTCTGAGCATTCCACACCTGAGTCTGCCTTATCACGTTTTCCCTTAGCTTACATCTGAACGCCATAACAAACGGGGCCAAGAAATCAAGTTTTGCAAGGGACGTTGAAGGGGCTCAAGGATTGTTTATAAACGTGTTGACTGTTATATTTCATAATGATATTAAATCACGCATTCTAGGGGTATATAAACTTTCCCCACCCAACAGATGGGGTTCAGAAGAGCCCTGACGCTGTCATGTATATTTATTGTCTGCTTTTCTGAATCTCTTCTCACTGTGACTCTGCAAAATAAAGCTGGTTCATAACCAGTTATGTGGACAAAGACTTCAGACAAGACAGCAGATGTTAAGAGTCACATAGTGTGGGGTCTCCTCAGTCTGTCACTGAAGCTGCTCCTCTGTCTGGAGATGATCCTGTTCAGTGGATGCAGTGGATTCTCCATGATTGAAAGGATCCTGCTTAGCCCCTCGCTCTGCTACAGATGTCAACCTGTCCAGCTTCATTCCTACAATAGAGCCTGCCTTCCTAACAAGTCTGTCCAGGTGTGAGGCGTCCTTCATCTTTTGCTGCCTCCCACCACAACCACCTGGTAGAACATCTGCAGCATCTTATTTCAGATGTTGAAGGACGCCAACCTTCTAAGGAAGTATAGTCGGCTCTGACCTTTCTTACACAGAATATCAGTATTGGCAGTCCAGTCCAATTTATCATCCAGCTGCACTCCCAAGTATTTATAGGTCAGCACCCGCTGCACAGTCACCTCTGATGATCACGGGGTCCAGGAGGGGCTTGGGCCTCCTAAAATCCACTACCAGTTCCTTGGTCTTGCTTGGAGGCTCAACTAAGTATTGATGTCATATCTCTGTTGGGTGCCCACATTTATGCCCCTATCTAATTTTGTTATGATGCATATTGCATATTTTTTGTTAATCCAATAAACTTAATGTCACTGCTGAAATACTCCTGTTTCCATAAGGCATGTCAGATATTAAAAGGAAGTTGCTACTTTGAAAGCTCAGCCAATGAGAAACAAAAATTAAAGAATTAAGAGGGGGTCCCAAACTTTTTCATATGACTGTATATGATATCCTCATTGTCTTACACACTTGAGTGTTTTACTGGTTTTCAGAAGGAAGAAGGAAATAATTATATTATATTATATTATATTATATTATATTATATTATATTATATTAGACTAGATTTGCATAGATTAGATCAGTGATGAGCTGATCCTCCTGTGAGGATTTTGGACATCTCTAGGTCTGCGGTTCTTGAAGCTGATCCTCCAATTAGCTGTGAACCTCCCAGCCTCACTGAAATTGCAAAGGTGGTGGACCAGCTGAGGGAAGGGAAGGCTGCAGGGTTCTGTGGTATCTGTGGGTGAACTTCTCCAGGCTGGTGGCCAGCTGTCCTCCTGGCATTGCAAATAATCTTTCCTTTCATTTTGGAGATGGACCTCATCCCACGTGACTGGAAAACGGGACTTGTCATCCCTATCTGGAAAGGGAAGGGTGATCGCCTGGATTGCAGCAACTACAGGATGAAAACACTGCTCTCAGTGCCAGGTAACGTCCTTGTTAGGGTCATCCTCAATAGGATCAGTGATCACTTGCTCACCTACCAGCGACCGGAGCAGTCTGGTTTGGCGCCTAAGAAGTCTACCATCGACTGCATCCTGGCACTGAGGGTTCTCATGGAGCGCAAACACCAATATCAACAGAGTTTCTTTACAGCCTTTGTCGATTTTCATAAAGTGTTTGAGTCAGTTGATCAAGCTGCCCTGTGGGACATCATGAGACTTCACGGGATCCTCTCAAGGTTGTCGGATATCATGGCCGCCTGTACACTGGTACTGTGAGTGCTGTGCAGAGAGGGGGCAGACCCTCTCAGGTGATTCTGGGGTCCATCAGCGGTGTGTTCTGCTCTTACTCTGTTCAGTGCTTGCATGGACTGAGTGTTGCATAGTGTCGTAGGGTCCAGCGAATGGGGGGCATCTGTTGGTGAAGAAAGATTCACTGATCTTGACTTTGTTAATAATGCTGTGATTATTCACAGAGTCAATGAAGGCTCTGATCGGTGCAATCAAGAGACTGTGTGAGGAGTCTGAGTGTCTGGCCTTGTGAGGGTCCTGATAAAAACCAAACAGCCTTTAATGACTTCTTGGGCATGGCCATCAGCAGTGTGTCTGCGGAGAGAATGTCGACCTCATCGAGAGGTTTACTTACCTCAGCAGTGACATTCATATCTCTGGTGACTCTTCCTATGAAGTCAGTAGATGGATTGAGAGAGCATGGGGGGGCCATGAGGTGACTGGAAAGTGGTGTGTGGTTCTCCTTATATCTGAAAAATTATGAAGGTCCAAGTCTTTAGAGTCCTGGTGCTCCCTGTTTGTGAGACATGAACGATATCTGGTGACCTGAGATGAAGACTTGACTCCGTCATGTGTGTCTCTTCAGAGAATCTTTGGGTCCCACTGGTTTGAATTTCTGTTGCTCCTGGAGTCCCGAATGAGGCACATGACCTGCATTGTAAGGGAGCTTACATCACTAGTTCAAGTTCAAAGTTTATTGTCATGTGCACAGTAAGGAAACACGTTTCCCAGTATAATGAAATTCTTTCTTTGCTGTCACCAAATAACAGAACCAACATATAAAGATAAACATAAATAATAAGCAGCAGATAGATAATAAGTAACAGAGGCAGCGTAAAGTATAAAAACAGAATAGAAGTATAAAGTGTAATGTGCAGGTAGGTGTGTGATGGACAAGTCAAACACAGTTGTGTGAGGTCGATAGAATGAGGTGGACCGCGGTTATAAACTCCAGTCAGTTATTTAGGAGGCAAATTGGGGAAATTTCTTTAGCCTGGAAGCCCTCATTTCATACTTCTATACCTCCTGCCTGAGGGTTGAAGTGTGAACAGTTTGTGTTGGGGGTGAGTCGAGGCAGATCTCCTGCGGACTCTGCAGTTGTAGATGCTCTGCAGAGAGGGCAGTGGGGTCCTGGTGATCTTCTCATCAGTCTTTCCCACTCTCTGCAGGCATCTGCGGTCCATAGCAGTAGTGGTGCCGTACCACACAGTGATGCAGCTGGTCAAGATGCTCTCAACAATGCAGCTGTAAAAGTTGCCGAGGATCTTAGTCGACATACCAAACTTCCTCCGCCTCCTCAGAAAGTCCAGCTGCTGTTTGGCCCTCTTGACCAGCTGTTTGGTGTTAAGTGTTCAAGTGAAGTCCTCACTGAGGTAGACACTATGGCCATGTGACGCAATTACCAGAGGGTGATCCTTATTGAGGACTTGAGTGGCTGGACTAGGCCAAGGGTTCACCCACGTAACACCTGGCTGCGACAGATTGGTCATTTCTGGAGGGTGGGACTGGACCGCATGTCCGCCTGGGGGGTTGCCAACCGGGATCCCGTGCTGTTTCGTCGTATGGTGGGTGTGGTAATGCGCTGTACCAGTGCATGCTCCCCATCCTGACTTGATTGTCTTACCCCTCACAAAACCCCAAAAGTCATCAAATTCTTAAGCCACATTGGCTTTTTCCATTTCGATCAAACCAGCTCCGCGGTCCCTTCATTTCACAAGCTCATCTGTTTTCTCCTCCTCTGTCCCGGTCTTAAGATGAGAAGAATGACAGCACTTGAGTGTTTTACTGGTTGTCAAATGGAGGGTGGGAATAATTATAAATTTACATTAGATTAGATTCGACCAGATTAGATTAGTGAAAGGAAATCTCTCTGTGATGCGTCAACGGTTTTGTTTCACTAATATCGGGCTGTTTGTCATTCGATAGATGAATTCATGCTTTGACAGACTGGCTCATTTTACCACATAATAAAGTGGCCACCAACCACAGACATGACGGCGATCCATTGAAGCATTAAAAACGAATGAGGCTGGCGTAGCGGGATCGCAAGTTTAGCACTCACGAGGAGCGCAATGCTGAATCGATTTGTTTGTGTTCGCCAATCGATCCCCACTGTGAGAGACAGTTGTACGTTACTGTGCTGAGTGTACACTTGCTGGCCTAATTCTTCGTTAGAAAGAACCGCACCTACACCAGAGAGTAGATAACACCCTTCACCAGCTTGCTTCAGGTACTTTGATAGATTTGTATACATGTGTGGTATCTAAACAGAAATGAATGAATACAATAAGTGCATAAACACCGATGGAATACATATATGAACATAACTAATTAAATGTCAAAGTTACATAGTATTCAGGAAGAGCAATGTTAAACATCACTCAACTTTACGTATTGTTTAATCAAATCAGTAGGTAGCACTATTAACCAGAATTAATGGTACAGCGTAATGCCCTAGACGGCATTCATTTAGAAAAAAATACCTTTACGTTTAATACTGAAAAAATCAACACATTTTAACGTCTTGTAGCGTAGTAATATACAGCGCATCTCTCCTCAAAGGTCAACAGTGCACAGACTTAACAATATGTTCATTCGCAAATAGCAAACATAGCCATAATAACGCTTTTGTATACTTGCACTGAATATCAGTATAAGTTGCAACATTAACTAAGATACGTTACAATTCAGAAACAAAGCGCAGTGCATGCGCAGTAGTCCTGTGGGGCGTGTCTTGACTAGGTTCAGCATAAATCAGAGAATTTTTTCTCCCTTCTTTCTGCAGGACTTCTTTTAGTGCTTCGTGGAACTACTCATGCGACTGTAAAAATACATCGCCAAGTAGAAGTGTAACTGACTGGAAGGTTGAGATATGTGCTATAAAATGTAGTGGAGTAAAATGTTTCTGCAGATATATATTCTAAATAAAATTACAGAAAAAAAAAAACAGAAACAATTGTAATTCTACTTCGTTACTTTCCACTACTGCTGCCCACTTGCCTCGAGGTGCCCATTCAAAAAAAAAAAAATTATGACCATTGTCAGCCTCTTACACATTTTTTTTTTACGATCAAAAAGCGTATTGACAATTGTGAAATCTTTTCGTTATTAACCCATCAGTGGAAATAAGTGCACTTGCGATAAGTTACATAAGGTAAACACTACATGGCAATTACATAACCAAATACGAAAAAGAACTTCAAAGCGTCTAAATTCGGGAACTGACTGGATCGTGGACAACCGCAAAAGAAAGGACAGGCGCACGCATCAGTAAAAGAAACGTTCATTTTTTGAAAAGATGAGCCCTCTATTTTACTTTCCGTTGACATTGCGGTGCCCTTGTGTGTGAGAAACAAAAGTGGGGCGAAATAACGAAGAGAAATCCGTACTGCAGCAGGGGTGAAATTTAAAGGATAGCCAGAGGTACCTGAACACCATCTATAAAATAGTAACTCTAAAAAAATCCCCTTCATTCCCTACAGCTAATGAAAAAAAAATAATAATAATAATTGGATTTGCGGCACGGTGACTGCATACGTTAACGAGGTGCATTATAAATTTGCCCGTTATTCGCTAGGATTCCCGTTGTCGGGAAACTCATCTCCAATTGAACATGCGTGCTAAACAATGAAATAAAATAAAGGGTTAAAATGAAACGCTAAAACATGAAGAGAGAAAGAGGAAATTGGGAAATAGATGTTAAAAAAGTTGAACCATGAGAATGAGAAAGATATTTTTTTATGGAGAAGTTTTTTTCTTCTACATCATTTCCGCAAGAAATGTCAATTAAAACAATACGGCTGATCTAACTTCTAGTCATTTAGTTTCCAAAATTCAAAAACGTTTTTTTATTAAAATAAAAAAAAAACATTTATCAAGACCCCATGTCTTTTTATTTATTTATCGGTACTTACTTAACGGCTCATTCCCAAACCTTACAAAGCCCCTCTTTAGAAATATTCATACCCGTAGCTGTCACGTTTCTCCTCTTTTTTTCTTAGTTGATATTTCCTGATTTCCCTCATTAAAATAACAGATCGCCTTGCTGAGCGGTCACTTCTACCCGGTCTTCTACTGGACATATCAATCCGATGTCGTGAAGTGCTGATTGCTCAATAAAGCCGCACGAGCAGAAGGAGAGCCTCCGACTTCCCGCTGCATTCTCGCGCCTTTTCACTAACGAGTCACTTGCGCGCGCCGCCGCCGCTGATGATTTAAACCTGCGCTAGCGCGCTCTTTTGTTCATCTGGTGTTCCTGTTTGGCGAATTCTCAGCATGGCGTGTTTAGATTGTTGGTGCTATTTCTGGCTGGCCGTTTATTTGACGGGGGTGCAGTTTGTTTATGCGGCGTCAGGAGACGTGACCAAAAAATGCGATGGTGACAAGACGATGACGCTGTCATTTGCCGGCTCTCAGAACGTTTTTCTTCAAAGTGAGTGCGGCGTGTCCTCGGCACTGTGACTTGTCAGCGCCTGCGTATTCTAGTAAACTATATCTTTTTCAGAGACGAGTGGCGGACTGGTAAAGGTGACCAACAATCTACTAGGAGTTATCATCCGTGAAAAGTCTGGCGCACTACACTAACTGTGCCTTTTTCTTCAACGTACGGTTATGCGTCTGAGAAGGTGAGTAGCGCCGACGTTTCAGCTGTTGGTTACTGTTTTTTAAATTAAGTTGTATGTCATTTGTGGTCTGAGCCTCTTCTGCTCACTTTAGAGCTCCCAATACGTCGTGACCATTGCCGTTGGATCTCGCTCAAATCTGAAAACCTTCACATGCCCTAAGCCAGGTATGTTTCTTTTCATGGTTGGAACATGAAGTGTCACATTCTTTTTAAATTTGTGGTTTTATTTTATTTTTTTATTTAAAAAAAAAAAAAGGTCGTCGAGTTCTTAAGCTTCCGGCTGATAGATGTGCAGTTGTGGACAGAGAGAAGCTCCCTTGTGGAGGGTCTTCATCCATCACTCAAGCAGACTGTGAAGCCAGCAACTGTTGCTATGATTCAAGCAGCAGCAGCACCAGTCCATGCTACTATGCCAATGATGGTGAGTGGTGGGAGAGTGCGAGTGAGCAAAGGTGGCTGCTACTGGATATTAATGCTTGTGTTTGGTTTGGCCAGTGACTGTGCAGTGCACCCTGGATGGCCAGTTTGTGGTGGTGGTGTCTGAGAATGTGACCCTTCCTTCCCTGGATCTTGGGTCCATCCAGTTGGTGGACAGCAGTTCCCCCAGCTGCAGGCCTGTGACCAGCCTGTCCAGCTTTGTCATGTACCAGTTTCCAGTCAGTGCCTGTGGCAGCACAGTTCAGGTGAGACTCCATCTTGGTGTTGTGCAGCAGCAAGCACTCTGTCAACCATAGGAAGCCAGAGAGCTGAGTAACTACAGAATGAGGACTAAAATATTAGATCCACCACAAGCCATCAGGTCTAATACAGAGATCTGATTACTGTCCTAGTAAAGGGGATCACGTTTGTTCTAAAGTTGTTGGACCATACAGACCTTAGAAATGTCTTGCTGATGTGCTAGAAATGGAAACCCCCTGCAATGACTTCATAGATTGCAGTAATCCTAATGTCCCTGTTTCAGCTTTCTGGTGGCAATGTGACTTACCAGAACACCATGTCTGCTGCCATTACTGTGAGGAGTGGTCCAGAGGGCTCCATCACCAGGGACAGTGTATACAAGTAAGGCTTCTGAACCTGCTTCCTCTGACCCTAAATATGCTCTACCTGCTATGATGTGGTGTTTCTCTCCTCAGGTTATTCTTCCAGTGCACCTACTCGGGAAGCCAGGATGTGCAAGTGGAGGCTGAGGTGTATACTGTGGCGCCACCTCTTCCAGTAGTAGAGCAAGGGCCATTTGACCTGGAATTGGTCATTGCAACAGGTACTGTTGGGTGGGGTCCATGATCAAACCATTCTGTGAAAGGAATGGAAATAAAATGAAGGTACAATAAAACCTGGTAGATTTGTAGTTCCGAGAATCGTATGGTTAGGGTGTGCAAATTGCAGTAATTTCTGCTCTTTTCCATGGTCAGATTCCTCCTATGGCTCCTACTATGTGGATGCGGACTACCCAGTGACCAAAACTCTGAGGGATCCTGTGGCTGTGGAAGTGCACATCATGAACAGGACTGACCCTAACCTTGTGCTGACTCTAGGGGACTGCTGGGTCACCCCAGGACCTTCTGCTTCCAGCCAGCCCCAGTGGAGCATTCTGGTGAATGGGTAGGTGACCACCTTGTGGGAGGGTAAGGTGAAGAGGGTGGCTGGTCCGTGCTAACTGGAGGTCTGTTTGTCCCAGGTGTCCATACACAGGGGACAACTATTTGACTAGCTTGGTGTCAGTGGACAGCACATCTGGAGTAGCCTACCCAAGTCATTACAAGAGATTTGTGTTTGAGATGTTTGCTTTTGTGGACCCTGTAGCTCAGCAAGCCTCGGCTGAACAGGTGGGTTTTGTGGCAAAGGGGAATCCTGCCTTGTGTTTTTGCCTGATAGACTTCATGCCCTCCATTAGCCCTACGAGTATTTCTGCTGGTTGGTCTCCTATTGTGTATGTCTTTTCCTTTCTGTAGATCTTCATCTACTGTGTTGCTGCTGCCTGCTATCCCTCTGCCACAGACCCCTGTACTCAGAGCTGCCCTGTAAGAAGTAAGTAGCCCATGGCAGTTTTTGGCTGTGGTATTTGTTTTGTAGGACAAGGTGTCGCTATTACTACAGTAATTCAGT
>NW_024382659.1:0-28098 GCF_016835505.1 Polypterus senegalus
TCCCAGCAAATGGTACATCACAAATACCAACACTGCTTTAACTCTTAACGCGCACACGTACCGGTCCCGGGACATAACAGCGGTTCAAAACGTTACAGTAATGTGTGCATGCCCATTTTGCCATGCATCTCGACACACTACCCATCAAATGAAACTTCAAAGTCTCGTCTTACCAATGATATAAACCATTTTGACACACAACAACCACAGCACTGACACTAAAGCCTTTTTTACAGAGAAGTACATACTTTTAAGAGTTGACTGTGCCTACCTTTGAAGACCCCCTGCAAGTCAAACATCAATATTTCCGAGCAGTATTGATCCCATTGTGTCCGTAAGGCTCCAGCGAATATAATCCAGTAAAACGATTTAGGCCCAAAACACACGATATATTCTCAAAGGGACAAAAACTCCAGAAAACGTTTCATAACTTGAGACCACCTATGTAATTTTTTTTCAGCCAATGAGCAGCCGAGCATTTTGATATGTAGCTTGCCATGCTAACTTGTAAACAACGCGATCGCAGTTGCGTGAAGTTGGCATTTGTGCCAGTCTGCAGAGTTGGTGCATGGTTGTTTATTGTGATTTGGCCAAGTTTTTTCGCAGTTTAAATATGAATAAAAGTAGAAGTTTAAACGTAAATAAATGCTCGATTAAATAATAGATGCATGTACGCGTTGCGAAAGTATTCAACCAGCACACGGGACGTCTAATGGCAGAGAGCGACATGTGCCACGCCCTTGTGCTTTCTGCTTGCTAGTGATTGCTGCCATCAAGTGGCACATGGAAAAACGCTGAGCTGTGTTGTAACAGTTTGTAAAAGAAATATATATAGTTTGTGTGCATTTTATAAAAAAAAAAGTAAAAAATAAAAAATATAAATATATTTTTGGCCCATAAGACGTGTATTGACTATTTTTACATAGAAATGTGTATTTTTTATTGTTTTATTATTTTTATAACTAATAGAGTGACACTGTGTGTAGATATAGATTCCTTTAGGTGTAAGCTTTCAGTAGAGCCCTCATTGATATCTGTGGGTTGAAGCATTCAAAAGTTATTACACTTTTAACATACGTTCCAAAATGTGGATAATGGTCCTCTAAAAGCACCTGGGCATGCCCACATAAAACTGGTGTAAAAATGTCATTTTTACAGGTATTCTTTTCAAATTTGAAATGTGAGTAGTCAACAAGTTATTCTGTTGGTACATAGTGTGTTTCTGTCCTCACCTACCTACTGCAGCTTTATTTTCCTTTATTTTCATAAAAAAACTTAGACGAGAACAAAAAAATTCATTTTTTTTGTGAGTTCTAATGTGCATAACTTTTGATCAGTCACACCTACAGTGATTCTGACTACTAAGGGTGAAACTAGAGAATGTTACCTTTACAAAGAGACCAAACATGTGTTTATACTCCAGATAGTTCAATAACAGCAATGATTCTAATTTGGAGAGGTCGAATTACAAGCGATTTAGCAAAAATGACCCCGAATGTTAAGGGGTTTTAATGAATCCAACACCAAATGGTGTGTAAAGGAGACATCGTGTTAAATTCGTCATTCCAACAGAATCTCAAAACATTAAAACACATCTCAAACATTAAAATGGCTTTTGCAAATCCCATAGTAAATTGTATATAACAGAGACATACACATTGTATTTGTCATTCCAACATTCTATACATTATATTACTACAAATGTTTGTAAGGTGCCATCTGTTGAAATGGCAAATATAATGCATTTTATTAATACATGAATTACATTCCAATAGGTGGTGCTCTGCCAATGATAACACTGAGGTCCACGCTGATCACCTGAGCTGAGCCAAGACGGCAGAAGTAAGACCCCCTTGGTTGGTAACTGGTATAAAACCAAATGTTATACGAGCCTTCATGTGTCTCAGAGACATCTGAACATTTGTTAGTGATGGAGACAGCGAGTCCTAGTGTGGGGCTGTGGTGTTATGGGTCCACAGCTCGCTCAGCAAAGGCTAGTTTTTAAACAAATAGTCACCGCACTCACGCGCTTAGTGAGGGGGCGTGGTGGCCATAGCAAGCCACAGGGCGATCTGCGATGTGGGCTTTTCTCACCTAGTGCACAGGTTAGGAACTGCCCATACCTGTGATTGTTCCTGTGACTAAGTTGCTGCAGCTGCTATGGCCCCTCTCATTATAAAAAGCAAGAGTCGTTGTCAATGGAGAGATCGAAAAAAAGATCAGAAAAATGAAAAGAAAAGGACGGAGGTTACAGGAAGGCGAGGAGCAAGTCGGTGCAGAGGTGAGATGCTAGCATAGAAAAGCACCAGGCTTGTCATTGCTTTTTAGAAGACTGCTTCCAGCGTCATTTGAACCCTGTTGATTTTAAAGGATTGTTTTTCTGTTGTTTTTACCTCCACGTTTTTATTGGATTATTTATTTAATGACTCTTTTTGAAAGTACTGCACTTTATTTGAACACTGTTTTTGTTTGACTATTTTAATAAAAGCACTTTTGCACTTTTTGAACCAACTCCTTGCTATGTTGTTACCTAGACTGTCTAGCTCATCTCGGTGACATTATCGACGGTATTGGGTTCAAGGTCTCCCGAACAGCGATGGGAGCATGGAGCTGAACCCGCATCGTCACAGGAGCAATGAGAAGTGACAGGCTTAAGTAGAAGGAGTCTGATGTGGGCTATTACAGAGGGACTGGCATCAGGGCATCACTTATACCCAATTATGTGACTCGGATCTGTGTGTGTTAATTGTAGGGTGCAGGAGTAGACGAGCCTGTTCAACAGACTTGATTAAGTCTCACAAATCCTGAGATAAAATGACTTGAATAACCAAGAAAATCTAAAAAACTGTGAAGGAGCCGAGAGCGGCGAGCGCCTGCTGTGTGTTACGTGTTTGTCTGTCTGTCTGTCTGTTATCAGTTTTTAAGAAGTTTTCATATTTCTACTGTCCTTGTGTTTATTAATTTATCATATTATTCTGTTTCTTCAAATGAGTGGGCTTCAGTTGGGGTCTTTACTGAATAATCTGATCAATTCCTGGCATGGACAAAGAAAAACACAAAAATGTATTATTAATAAGCAGGAGATGAGAACTTATTATGGTATGGATAATTTTTTTAATAAAGAGGACTAATATGGAGTCTGTGGACTTCAGTGTGTAATAAATGAATAAGAAATACTGACGTGATTGACACTTTAGCAGACCCCCTGTGACAGGTCATCTCTTCTGTCACTTGGTGGTCTTCACTCTCTGAGCTCCTGTCTCACATTAGCTGTTCACCCTCAGTGTCTCCTCAGATGTTCTCTCTGTCAGCTCTCAGCTTTCTCTTTAAATCTCCTCCTCCTCCTCCTCACTGAGCTCAGACAAACTTTCACTTTCGTTTCTTCACAATTCACTTCCTTGTTTCTCTGACTGATTCTCTCTGCCTGCCTCTCCTCAGACTGACGATGGCTGAAGCCCAGCTGTTTGTATCACAGGACGAGTTCACCTGCTCGGTGTGTCTGGACACTCTGACTGACCCCGTCTCAATCCCCTGTGGACATAATTTCTGTCTGAAGTGCCTCACAAAGTACTGGGATCAGAGCCAAGAGTGCAGCTGTCCTCAATGCAGACACACCTTCATGCTGAGGCCTGAACTGAAGAGAAACAATCTGCTGAATGAAGTCATCCAGAAATTAAAGAAGACGACACTCAGTTCTCCTCCTCGTCAGAATTATTCCGGCCCTGGAGACGTGGAGTGTGACTTCTGTACTGGTAAGAAGTTCAGAGCAGTGAAGTCCTGTCTCACCTGCATGGCCTCCTACTGTCAGACTCACCTGCAGCTTCACTATGAAGGAAACGTCTGGAAGGGACACAAGCTGACTGATCCTGATAGAAATCTGAAGAAGAAAATCTGTGAGAAACATCAGAAAAGTCTGGAGATATTCTGTAAAACTGATGATTCCTGTATCTGCATGATGTGTGTTGTGACTGGACATAATGGACATAAAATGGTCGAGCTGGAGATGGAAAGAGAAGAAAAACAGGTGAGTGATGTTTAGTGTTTAATTGAAACTGTTTGAATAACTTTGAGTTAAGGAATTTGAACATTTAATGTGACAGAGAAATCTATTCATCTACAGAAAAACTCGATTATCTGTCACTTGATTAACTGTCAGGACTAAATAACAAAAACCCAACCTTCTGCACGCCAGCGTCTCCTGATTACTACTGCGAGTTGTGCACATTGGAACAACAGAAATCCCATTGTCCGTTACGTACCTTCAGCTTTAATAGTGGTTTGTATCTTTTCTCTTTTGTTATAATTAAACTAAACTAATATACATTGTTATGGCCTATCAACAAATGTGTGTGCTGTTTGAACTTATTAAACGTTTACAAAACAGCAACAGCTCTTCAAGTATTGCTTCAGTGATGGAGTAGGAAGGCCAGCAGTGAACGATATAAAGCGGGATGCTGAAATAATTGAAAAATGTGTTGAAAATGGAAACCAGTGACGGTAATGTTATTCTGTATTAATGTTAATGGTCTTCTGCATTGTAATTTTCTTTATATATTCTGTTATATCAGGTTGTGTTAATATATTGTGGCGTTAAGGCAGCTTGTGATGCTCTGTATGGGGCAGAAAGGGCGGAAAGCTGTAAGTGATGGGACTGGCTGAGTGGCTTCTGTTCTGTGAGGGGCAGACAGGAGAAGTGAGGAGAGAAGGGAAGGTGTGGAGCAGGGAGTCAGGAGACAATAAGCAGGAGTGTTTGTGGGATCAGAAATACACAACGAGAGTGGCAGGAGATCAACTAATCGGCAGGGAAAGCTTTCTTTGATTGTTTAGGAGGTGAGCTCTGTAAGCCAAATAACGGAGTGTAAGACAGGACACCGCTTGTGAGGGAATGAAGTCTCCACGTAAAACATAGAAAACTACAGGAGCTCTGAGTTGTATTTGCTTATTATGCCGGTCATTACAATATTATTTAAATTAATTCATTTTGTTAATATTCTATTATATTTTGTTAATATAGTTTTTTACAACCGTTCGCTAAACTAATTTACTGTACAGTAATCCCTCGCTATATCGTGCTTCGACTTTCGGAGCTTCACTCTATTGCGGATTTTATATGTAAGTATAACTAAATATATAACGTGGATTTTTCGGTGCTTCGCGGGTTCTGCGGACAATGGGTCTTTTTACTTCTTGTACATGCTTCCTCAGTTGGTTTGCCCAGTTGATCTCATACAAGGGACGCTATTAGTGGATAGCTGAGAAGCTAACCAATCAGAGCACGCAGTTAAGTTCCTGTGTGCTGAATGGCTTAGCGGCGGAGCGCCGAATTCGATTCCGCGGCGTTAACCAGGAAGTCTCGTCTCGCTCATTCACCATCAACGTGTTTCGCTGTGTAAAGAGTTAACTTTTGTGCTCTTTTGTGTTTATATTTGTGCGTAGTCAAGCCCTTCGTTATGGCTCCAAAACGATCTGCTCCTGCTACAGCTTCAGGGGCCGTGCCCAAGTGTCAACGGAAGATGTTAACGATTGCCGAAAAGGTAAACGTTTTAGATTTGTTGAAGGAAGGAAAAAGCTACACCTTTGTAGGACGCCATTACAGCATCAATGAGGCTACGATTCTTTTTATTTAAAAAGGAGGAAAAGAATATAGGATCTACGGCCGCAGTGTCCTTTTAACCAGGGTGCAAAACGAGTTGTAAGTGGATGTAATAAGGCAGTAGTCTGGATGGAATCTGCTTTAGGGATTTGAATTGAAGAAGAACAACGGCGGTGCTACACAATCACCTGAAGAGGCTCCGTTAGAAGGGCTGTAACGCTCTCCTTTGTTGTGCAGTAAAATTAAACTCATCATTATCGGACAAGTCATCGTGTCATTGTTGGTGAGTAACCATAATTAATTTTCTACTTACAGTACTTAGTACATGTATGTACATTTAGTATCACTGTACACACATTTACTGTATACAATTTTTCTTGCATTGTACGTATTTATTGCTGGTGGCCTGTGTTTCGTAATGGCTGTAACATATGTGATATCGGAGACACTCGATATCTTTAAAATAATATTTAAAATAATATTTCAGTTATACTGTATGTACACTGTATGTTTACATACATAATTTCAATGAATCTTGCCTAATATCTAAGAGAATACAAAGGGTTATGCTGTATAACTGTACGGGGAATATTTATAAACAGTGTGGGAAAGTTTATAAGGGTTAAAATATATAAAAATAACCATACGAACATTTGGTTTCTACTTCGCGGATTTTCACCTATCGCGGGGGGGTCTGGAATGCAACCCCAGCGATCGAGGAGGGATTACTGTATGTCATTTTTAAAGTAGCTGCTCTGTTATCCGTCTTTTCTCTTATCCATCACAGCCTCGATCCTGACCCCTGACTGATAATTGAGATTTTACTGGACCTTATAAACCTGATGTTTCAAGTTCAGAGCATTGGCTGCTGGAGTCCATCCTGGTGAGACTGGTGCAAGTCATGAAACAGCTCAGGATGAGATCACCAAGATGGCCCACAAACAACTGAGTTCTCTCCTCACAGCCAGCTGAGTTTCTTTCTGCTCTGATCAGTTTCTCTTTTGAGTTTCTAAGGCAGTGGAAGGCCAACTATAGCCTGCTGTCTAGAAATGTCCACTGGCAGGGGTGCGAGCGTCACGTGGGCTACACGTAGAAATGTCTGACATTTGGACCCTCCTGAGGTGTTCTTAACAAGATGATGTTACAGTTGGCTGATGTAAGCGTAGTAAGTGAGCACACAATGTCATCCTAAATGTAATTCAATAGAAGGTCTGACACGTCAATAGACACACTCTGTACTGCTGACACTTACACGCTGAGTGTGCTTAGCTGCTCGTCTACCTTTGTGGTGTTTGTCCATTTTTAAAGAATCAGAGTTTGCATTTGGCTGATCTCAGGGCTGTTTAAGAGACACATTATTGTCACATGTCAATCTGTATTGTACTCCAGAGTTAAGTCTACGATTCTTACAATAAGTTCAGCTAAGAAATGTCAATATACTATTCCTGTGTAGATTTTCTGTTTTTAATTATATAACTCATCAGGCCCTTCATTAGTGATTAGACATCATGTTATTTAGTGGAGCAGTAAGGACATTTTGAATGTCAAACCCCTGAGTGATAATCCCACCAAATGTGTGATTATGACAAAGACTCTGAGCTTTCATATTTGGTAAAACCCTAACAAGTCCAGCAGGAGTTTTTAGAACTTTCTAGAAGTGTAAGTCTGACCATCTAAGCCAAATTTCAAATCCCCCATCTCTACTACACAACCTCAATGTACAGTAAGTTCAGATAAAGACACTTAACTTCAGTCCACCATTTGGTGTTTCTTCAAATAAAGGACTAGTGTCACATCAGCTCTGCCAGGTCTCAGTAAGTGACACAAATGTGGCCGAGTCCTCGCTGGAATATTAAAAGAGCTCGGCTCACAGGTGAACACACGTTTAGAAACCAACATCTCATACAACAATGAAGTCTATGAAGTGGCCTGATATTTATCACATTAATATGAATCAGGTCACTAATATTGACATCTAATTTTTAATCTCTTTATGTTTTCTGTTGTTTGGCTATCTCTTGATTTTGAATGATTTACATAAATCAGTTCTTAGATGTCCCTGAAAGCAGACATGTCCAGGGTGGTCCAGATCTAATTATAGAGATCCAGATCGTCTGGATGACTTTGATTTATGACGATTCTTCATGTCGTCAGTTCGCACAGTTCTCGATGGTCCGGGAATTTTTGGGTGATTTTCAATGTGATAAACTTAATAAGTTATAGCGTAATGATAATTGTGTAATAAGATATGGACCAACATATAATTGTAGGACCGGCTGGCACTGCTTGGTCAGAATTCTTTTTCTTAAGCTGCCACCGCCTGCCCCTCTTTTATTGACTCATACCTTCAGCTCAGATGTCAGTTCACTTCACCAGGACTCTCCTTGACAGTTTTGGGTCTCAACTGATCAGTCTGATCATCCACAGCAAATGTCACCCAGTGATGTCTCAATATGTCACTCTTTATCACTTTGTGACTGAAGAAGGAGCCAAAACTCAACTTAATGGACACCACTTAGCAGGAATTAGCAGTAAAACGGTTGGATTTCTGTTCATCCAAGACACCTACAGCAGCAAGTCCACTCCGTCCTTTATAACCCTTTGTAAGCAATAGAACTCTGACCTTTGCCCCTGGATTAGCTTCTGCCCTGTAGTAAGACCTTTATTGTGGCCATCACAAAGGCTAAATGATCTCTTCTGCTCCAAAGGGTAACGTAGTGCCAAACGGTAAGAGCTGAAGACCCCTGTAATGGAGTTGAACGTGGGGGTCTCATTCAGTCCTGACTTGATAAAGGAAAGCAAGGTGCACAAGTAAGAGAGATCACCTCTAAAAGTTGTAGAATTACTGAAGGAGAACATCAACCAGCAGCTGTACATTTTTTACCACTAAAAGATAACCAGCAAGTGTGAAACCTCAAAGACTTTAAACTGCAGAACAACTCACAGTCACAGGAGAAAATGCCAATAGAAAGAAAAGAATCTGTTAGAAGAAAGACAAAGCCAACTGAATGTTCTTAAATGTGTGACAGGAAGCTCTCCATGGACACAACAATCTGGACAAAGCGTCACCTCCACCTGAGTGACCATAAACCAAATCAGGAGTTCACCTGCTCGGAGTCTGAGAACTTCTGACTGTGACTCAGTAGTTAAGATAAAGCCAAGGGGTGAATTCTGGGAGTTGACATCACCATAACTGTGTGAAGAAGAAGGCTTAGCTTTTGTGAGGGTCTCTTCATAAATTCAGTAAGAAAACTAAAGTGGACTTGAATCAGTTCAGAGCAGCGTCTCACACACACAGAGGAGCTGTAAGGAAGTGTAGACAACCTGTGAGGAAAACCAAACTGCCATCACAGTGCTGACTCTAGAAACTTAATAAGTAACTAAGAACTGAAGCAGAACTGAGACGAGAACATTTAAAAGCTGGTTGTGAATGAATGACGTTTACTGGGAATCTTTTTTGATAAAAATTATGAGAAAAAAAATCACAAGTTATGTGTCTTTCTATAAGTGCAAGAGAAAGAACCAATTAAGGTAACAGAGACTCATGTTTGGTGTTGTCTGTTGATGTCGTCTGTCTGTATACACTTGAATACGGATATCTTCAGTTGTCCTTATATTAGAAATACATTTTATTTTTCGACTATGACTTGTCCCTGGTGGATTCTGCATGTTCTCATTATGTTTATGGAAGATAAAAAATGTATGTATTAGCAGTATTTGCATAAATGGACATAAAAATAATTAACAGCTTCTAGAGCATTATATTAAGCATAAATTAGAATGACAAGCTAATAATAAGATATGTCAAGCAAATGGTTAAATAAAGACATAAGTTATATTGTATTTTATAGTTAAAGCCTAATTGAATATTAACAATATTGGGAAAGGAAGGATAGAACAGGAAGATAATGACATGTAGCAACCACCCAAGGACAAAAAAAGAACGGAGAATAAGAACACCTGTTGAGTGATACTAATAACAAAATGTAGAAGAAATGGTCAGGATAGGTACGTGAGAAACCATCTGGAATACTGAGTCAGCAGAAAACAGCAAAGGCATTGTGACAACGAGGTCAAGAAGATGTAATGTATGAAAAATAAAATTAGTATATTCATGTACTAGTATACATAAATATAGAAAAATATATAAGTATTAACCTTAGTGCAGACATTAATACAAGTCAGGCATGCCAAGCAAGTGATTAAACAGAAGCACATGCCATATTTCTTTTTAATTAAAGCTTAGCTTTAAGTTACCAAGTTTAAACTAGCATGCAAGCCAAGGAAGGGGAAGTGACAAGAGTGCCCAAATATAGAAGAAGGAACTTCTGCCCAGCCAAGGCCAATAAAATTGAACAAAACAGAAAGTAAAAATGGACAACAGACAGTGAAAATACCGGAGGCCAGCTACTGGGGAAGTCAGGAGATCATAATGGTTCTCATGAGAACTCAAGGTATCGGCTGGGCAGGTGCAGAGGGGAGTCAGAGAAAAACAGCAAATGAGCTAATCTGAGCGAGGTCGGAATGATAAGAAATGACTACAACAACAACATCATTTATTTATATAGCATATTTTCATATAAAAACTGTAGCTCAAAGTGTTTTACATAATGAAGAATAGAAAAATAAAAGACACAGTAAGAAAAATAAGTCAGCATTAATTAACATAGAATAAGAGTAAGGTCCGATGGCCAGGGAGGACAGAAAAAACAAAAGAAAAAAAACTACAGGCGGCTGGAGAAAAAAATTAAATCTGTAGGGATTCCAGACCATCAGACCACCCAGTCCCCTCTGGGCAAATCTAAGTTTTAAGGACTATATAAGATTTGAGTTCTGAACTGTTCAGGGCTCAGCTCAATTTGGCCGTATTGGGTTGAGTCCATGTTATTATTATTGTTATTTTATTGCAATAAAACCATAGACTCTGTGTGCCTATCCTGAATCTCCTAATAGCCTTCATTTCAGGTAAAAAGACTTGTGGTGACAATTTTTTGCCACGACATGTTCATGTGGGTTTCCTCTTACAATCGAAAGACTTGCAGTTTAGGTGGACTGGGGCTTTGGAACATTAGCTCTATTGTGTTTGTATTCAACCTCGATTTTCTTGTTTTTCCTCTCTTCTTAGGGAATATGGAGTAGGGGGCTCTCACAAACATGGCTTGTTAAAGCCCACTGAGACACTCCTTGGGTGATTTTTAAATACACAAGAAAAGAGAAATTGTGCTCTTTCCAGTGTGAGGTGCGCAGAGTGAAGAGTAAAGCAGACAGGCCTGTTCCTTGTGCTGCTCCAGTGTTGCTCACAGAGTCCTTGAGTCTGCCTGACAGATAGTCCATCATCAGGACACCACAGGCTCACCCACCTGCACATCTCTGAGCTGACCCCTTTATCAGGGATGGCTGGGTGGTCCTGAAGGCTCTGGTGAAACCAAAACACATAAACATAATAAACATCTCTCTATTTTAAGAGACGAGATGTGATCTTTCTGAAGAGACTTTTTGGAAGTTCAGAGAGACGGATTCAAGATCCGCGAGATGCAGACTTTGGCCATTTCGAAATTCAACAAAAATGAAAGTAAAGATCGCATTCACACAGACAGACGGAAATTATTACTCAGTGAAATAACAGAACAGTGAAAAGAGATTGAATATTTTGTTTAGATTGAAACTTTAAATCAGAGACTTGTAGATCGTCTAATTCGTGTTGCCATCAGGGAAAAGTAGTGTTTCTTCCCAATGAAGAGGCCTCTCCGCAAGAATTAAAAGATTTGTGGTTTGGTGAAAGTGAAATCCACATACGCAGTCACACTTGGGTCAAAGAGTAGCACAGATACACAGGAGATTTTAGAGACAAACGTTATTCAGAAATTTAAAACAAACACAAGTCTCTTTCAGGAGTGAATCGAGCTCAGTGTGTAGTCTTAGGGGACAGTTCTGTCTCTCAATTAGAAAAATTGAAAATCTTCCTGTTCATAGGGGCGCACCTCAGGAGTGGGACCACCACAGGAGCAGAGGATGTCTGGGGGAGAAGAGAGACAAGGCAGTGAGACAAAAGGACAGGTGCTGTACAGGCTTTAAAATGTTCAAAGTGTCACACGAACCAAACCTGGGGGTGAGGGAGCGAAGTGAGCAGGAGACGTAGCTCCTTAATTTTATTAAAAATAATAATTCATCACCTAAGCAAAACACCTGAGGTAAGTAATATATAAAAAATATCATTTCTGAGTTTTAGAATTCCTTTTAGTTGCCTTCTTCCTGAATTCAATAGAATCGTTTGTGTATTTCAGTATCGTACTTGACTCTAGAAAATGAAAACGGCAGACAACGTCCTCACATGTCCGGCTCAGGATATCAAATGGCCTTGCAGATCATATAATTACTGACATGACATGTTTTAAGTCCTCCTAGCCTCCCACCAGTTTGTTTACTTTACACTCCAGTTTCTTTTTATTATTTTTGGTGTTGTGTGAACTTCACATTTCCCAGTTTGTTTATGTGATGTCTTCTAAACATCAAGAACTAACTCACACACCAGTGTGCCTTCAAATTGTCTTCTGGATTTGACATTCTCTTCAAGCCCAAACTCAATCTTACATCAATTAAATTAAACCTTTCTTTTAATCTTTATTGCCATTCCTGTTTGATAAATCAAATCTGAGTTGTGTCATGAAATGTCAAACAAATGTGTTGTGAAAATATCAGGAGTCAGAAAGAGAAGAAGAAATCACAAAGTGAACTTGAATTCTGATCTGACCACACGTGTCCTCTTGTGTGTCCAAACAGAAACATCTGGGGGCAACACTGAGTGACATCAAGAGGAAACTTGAGGAGAGAGAGAAGACACTGAAGGAGACGAGGAGGGCGATGGACAAGATGAAGGTGAGTGGAATAGGAAGACAACACTTCATATCAAAGAGAGGAGAAATAAATGAGAACTTGAGGAGCAGCAGAGCTTCACTGGTGATGATGAGTAGGGACACAAGAAGGGAGAGTTAGAGAAGACGTGTTGTGATGTCCTTCATGGCCTTTCACTGTTGACAGAATCCCAGCTGTTATTCAGTGGAGACTCAGACATCATCACCCTAAAGTCCTCTGATATTCCATCAGCTGCTTAAAGGGGACTTAACTCTACTGACAAAAACTCACACTGAAGGTCGACGCTGATATTCTGAATTAGATCAACGGGCACAACGTCCATTAATGGTCTCAGTTGTTTTTATTTTTAAAATATCATTGCATACAATCAAGTTCAACTTATACAACAAATGATTTTCAAAGTCAACCTAAAAAATAAAAAAAATCATAAAGTTAAAACAGAAATCTAAACAAACAAAAAAAAAATTAAAAACTACCAAACAGGATTCACGCTGCAGCCAAGAAAAAGAGAGAAGAACTGAGAACTTGGCCAAAATTCCTGATAATTTAAATAGATAAAAAAATGAATTGCTATGGTTTCTTATTTTAAATTTTTATTAATTAGATCTTTCCATATTTTACAAAGGTTTTGATCTTCTAAGTGAGAATTTGTTTTTTTTAAATGTAAAACATCAGTGACCCAGTGACTTATCACTGGTGGGCTGGGGGTCTTCAAGTTCAGCAGGACAACTCTACGAGCTGACAATGTGGTAAAGGCAGTTACAGTCAATGTGTCCTCCTTCACTTTAGGCCCCTCTGGTAGCCCACCAACCACAGCTGTTAGTGAGTTAGGAGTGATTGTGACCCCACGGCTGTCTGATAAAACATTCAAACATTTTGGCCCTAAATGATGTTACTTTGTTGTCCTCCCAAAACATGTGGCCCAGTGAGGCTGGAGCTCAATTCCCACACTCGCAGGTTCGATTCTTCCCAATTTTAAATGAGATAAATGTGATCCATGAAAGAGTCAAAGTCAAATGGTTGAATATTTCGCACATATGGAGCTGGAGTGTATTCTATGCATGACTGACTTCCACTCCTTTTCTGAGATATTCATTAAAAGGTCCTTTTCCCACCGTATCCGAGGACCCTTAAAGGGGGGATTCTTTGAAATGTTTTTATATGTTGCTGAGATGCTGTCTAAGTTCTCAAGACTGATGAGGATTTCTTCTGAAAAAGAAATGGGTGGGAGGTGTGGAAAATTGGGTTGGTTATTTGGGTAGAATATTGCTGTCTGTAGCTTCTGTAAACTTTGCTAATAATAGTGGAGCTAACTTACTTGAAAACATCTTTATAAAATTCCACTGGTTGCCATCAGGGCCTGTTGTTTTCCCACTTTTGAGTGAGCTTACAGCATCCAGTAACTCTGAGAGTGTCAGAGGTTTGTCCAGTTCCTCTTCACTAATAGTGTCCAGCTGTTATCTTTGTTTTACATCAAAGAACTCCTCAGACTGTGTCTCATCTTCTTTAAACTGAATATAATATGAAGAATTATAGTACTTGCTAAATGTGTGAATTATATATTTTAGGTTTCATTACTTTATCTGCAGTTGCGCTGGTATTTTCTGTTATTGCATTGCAAACTTCCTGCTTGTTGATTGCTGAGCTAAGATCTTATTAGCCTTCTCTCCATGTTCACCGTAATGTGTTGTTATTTAAAGATGAGTTGTTCAGGTTTTTTTGTTATCAAGAGGTAAATTCTGATTTGAGAGCCTGTCTTTTCCTGTAAAATACCTCTTTTGAGGAGATGGGATATTCTTGATTTATTCCGGAGGTTGTAATGGCCTTCTCTTGTTCATTGTCGTATTTCTCAGTTTTTTTAGACTCCAGAGCTTAAAGATCTCCACTGTTAGACTGAGTGCAGACTTTACATAACATACACCTCCAAATGTTTTACTTCAGCTTTAATATTTTATCACAAAGGGTAGTAAGGTTGTCCAGTGGTGGCATCTGCTGAATCTCAGATCCACTTTCCTCCATTCACTTTCCGTGTGGAGTTCACACCTTCTTCCAGTATCTCACTGGGTTTCTAACAGTTATTCCAGATCTTCCACTACATCCTCACATTTCAGTTTGGTTAATTGGCAGAAACCCCAAATTGTCTTCCATTGTGATCACTAGTGTAGCTCTGACATTGTAATGAGCTGGCAGACTGTCTATGGTAACGCACTCTCCGATGCCCAGTTCTGCCAGGATTCATTTATGTGAAAGTTCTCATCCAGCAGAGACAGAACTCTTCACACACATTTCTGTGCCCAGACAGACCAAACTTATCCAAACTAATTTATTTAACAAAGATTTCCATTAAACAGACCAACAGCATTGAGTGTAGTAAAGTACTAAACACAGCCAGTCCAGACAAGTTGGGTGTGTATTTAGTTCAAAGAGAGTAGGTGGGGCACAATGTGTTACTCAACACTGTCCAATTCAGACACAGAGGTGATAGCTGAAGAAGTACAAGTGAAGGAGAGTCAACCTCACAGACTGACCTTCACTTCGGTTTATGTTTCTACACTCACTCGCCTGCTTTTGTTGTTTCCTCCTGAAATTCCTGCCTATTAGTGATGCATGAAATCTCCTATGTAGTTCCAAGCTGATTGTGATATTTTTCAGCCAGAATTCCTTCCACTAGATGTTGTTCAAAGTCCTATTTCATATCTTTTTTGTTTATTTATTAATGTTGATTTGGTTGAGTATGTGCTTTATTCTTTGTATTTCATTTTGTGTATAAGCTGACTTTGTTATGTTCCATGTGGTTTGTGTGTGGCTCACCAAGAGGTGGACCATCTGCCAATCACCACCTGGAGCTTCCCTTCCGCCCTATAAAACCCGAGGGTCTCCCACAGTTTTATTCTGAATGTGCTCTGCGAGTTTGTAAAGTTACTGTATTCTTTCAGCTGTGCTTTATGCTTTTGTGATTTTCTGGATTTTTCAACCGCTGTCTTTGGATTATGTTTGGAAACTTTGTTTTGGATTGGCTTGTTTGGCTCAAAAAAGTGTCAGTGTATTTGGAATACAACTTTATGATGAATAAATGTTTAATTATACAAAGATTCAAAGAGGGCCATTTTCAATAATTTATCTATCTATCTATCTATCTATCTATCTATCTATCTATCTATCTATCTATCTATCTATCTATCTATCTATCTATCTATCTATCTATCATGTGTGGCATAGGCTGAACTTCCGATCACATTGTCACTAATGCTCCTCAGCTTTGTACCAGTCTTTAAATTGTTCTGCAGTACTGGTGGTCTGATCCATCCACTTGTAATTGTTCACTTAGAACTGGACACATGTGACAATGACAACTGGATCCTTCCTTCCCTGCACCAGGTAGGAGCCTATCCACCCAACCAGGGAGGTTTTCCACATGTATATCAAAAGGCAAAACACCATATGAGACTCTCTGTATCTGGAGTAAAGCTTCATCTAAATTCCCTAATAAAAAATCTCATGTTATCGTTTCTTCCTCATTCTAATGGCTGGTTAGGAAGTGACCTTTTTGGTTTTCTCATCCTTGCCTTCTGTCGCAAAGTTATGTGAATCACTGTCCAGATGTTCAAAGTTCTGAAAACAGCAGAAAACCTCCAGCTTTGGGGTTGATGATCCTAGACAGCAGCCACCTTTTACCTCACATTTACTTCACACATAGTAACACACAGCCAGGTGTCATCATATAAGTATGAGTCTTAGTTACGATAGCAAATTCATTAGTAATAATGCACAGTTCATAAATGAAGTAGAAATACATCAGACATGGAAATAAAGACTCACAACTCTGAGGTTTATAATGAAAAAGAGATGGAAGAAGTTAAATATGCAAAGAGCTCATGAAATTAAAGGAAATCTGAATCCCCCTAACCAACATCTAGAACCTCTTATTTGATATCTCCATCTCACAGATCTGACATGTTGACGTCTGACACCCCAAACTAGAAATTGTTTTATTTTAACACAATTGCCATCTAACACACAAGTTAACTCCTCTTTACAAATTCATCATCTTCATCTTCTTCTTCTTAATTCCTGCTGTGTGTTGTCCTACTCCACTCCTAACCTCAGGCTGAGCAGGAGATGCCATTTTTAAAGGCAGACTTTTATACAAACTATCATGTTAAATGTAGTCTTCACAAGACATTAGAAGTGTCCCCAGAGGCTCCTGCCATTGGCTGTCAAGATCCTTCACAAGAAAGCCTTTTATGACTGTGTATCTCATAAAGTCCTGCAGTTTCCTTAATAGCAGCATCAGCAGAGTGATGATGTTACTCGGCATAATGGAGGGAACATATTGTATGGGAGTCAGTCTGCAACTGACCTTCCTTCTGCAAATAAAGTACCACCAGTCACTCCAGCCAATTCAAGCTGTCCTTCACAACATTAAAATAACAAAAAATTGCCTCATGATTGGTTATTCTTATCAGGTGACTCAATTCTAAATCTTTATCCTATTTATTCAGATGTCTGTGGTAAGAGAGGTGGAAGAAAATGAGAAGAGCTTCACTGCTCTGATACGGTGCATTGAGGAAGCCAACAGGAAACTGACTGAGAGGATCAGAGAACAAGAAAAGAGAGAAACAGAGAAGGCTGAAGGAGTCATGGTGCGACTGGAGAAGGAGATTGAGGAGCTTAAGAGGAGAGAAGCTGAGCTGAAGGAGCTTTCAGAGACCAAGGACCATCTCTATTTTCTACAGGTGAGAGCGACACTTCACAGGGAGTCTGATCAGACTGGGATGTGTGGGACCTGAGAACATTTAGAGAGAAACTTAAAAGATCTGAGGAGTTTGTACAACATGAAAAGAACAGGCCATTCAGCCCAACACAGATCGTCTTTTCATATTTCCTCAACATTTCCAATATTGTTTTTACAAATATCTCAAAGTTGGTAACTTCAACTGCATGACAAATTGATGAATCTACAGCTGTCTGTATGAAAAAGTGAATTTTTTATGAAGTGTAAAAGATGACATCTTATAAAGGATGGTGCCAACTCTTCTGCCAGGCAACCTCCTGATGTCTCCGTTTTAAACTGATGAGATTCAAATCCTTCAGCATTTCCTCACAGCTCAGACCCCACAGTCCAGTCTCGTCTCTCATCTCTTATGTTTCTCATGTGTTTTTCTCTCACACTCCACACAATAGTCCTGATGTTGACTGTGTTTCACAGACATTACGGAGATTCTCTTCTTGATTTAAACTCCACACATGATGGTTGCTAAATAACTCTGCTTGCCGTAGCTTTCTCTCTTTTGTATGGTTGATGATGATGATGAAGAATCAAAGGCTCCTAGGATTTCCTCACAAGTCACACTTATGAGCTGCAGACCTTCAATTGTATAATCATATTGAAGAGCTTTCTCCCCACATGTGTTAGTCTTTACATTTAATTTAATTTAATTAAGTTTGTCTCAGAACCATGAAAAGCCCAATGCCTTGTTTTGTTGTGCCAAGTCAATTCTGGACCCACCTGCCCCCTCAGTCCCTTTATCTTGACTCTCCGCTAATCGAGTCCTGTGTGAAAAGCTCATTGATAGTTAAGGTTGATAATCTCTGATGCTCCACTAAACTCCACCAAATATTTTCTCATAAATAACCAACAAGTCAATGACAGGCGTTCTCACCATCTAAACCCACGCTGACTGCCCACCACACTGATCCTTAATTCAGAAGACCCCCCTCTTATCAGCATTACTTACTTTTTAATGTCTCCTTTCTGAAATCTCGTCCCCTCTTCTCTCCTGATGCAGACTTTCTCCTCTCGCTGTGTTCTTCCTGCTGATGGAGACTTGCTGAGCTTCACTTTTACCGCTGATTTCTCATCTGAGGACCTGAGAAAGGAGCTGTCAGGTCTGACAAAGAGTGTGGAGAAGATCAGCCAGGGGGACATCATGACAAGGACTCCATCAGGTACAGCGTCTGGTGACATTGTGTTTGTTATTGAAGTCCATTAGGAGGACCAGAGTGACAATAAGAGGACACTGAAGAAGGCCAGCTCTTTATCATTTATCTGCCATCCTTTGCTGTTTATTATTTTTTACTATATAGTGCCTTTCACAGTCATTAGCTGAGTGATAACAAACTCTCTAAATAATCAGCTGAGTTTAATCAGATGTTTTAGAATTTTAACTTGAAATGTTATACTCTTTATACTTTTTCCACGTATTCTCTTAAAAAGTCCTTTTTTTCACTTAACTTTTTCTTTTTTCTTTTTATTTTGTTTGCTTTCATCTTAAGATTAATGAACAGAAATGTGTTTTAAATGGCTAAGCCGGCTCAGAGCACAAATGAATTGTTGATTTGAGAACAGAGAAGACGTTAATGGACTCAAATTGAGCTCAGCATCAGTGCTTTATAACATCAGAACATCTCAATCTGCTCCTGCTGTCTTCGCTGTCCATTACATTCTGCTGGATGGAGTCCACGTTAAAAGTTCACGTTCATCCATTTTCAGCTGCGCTCCCCCTGGGCTCAGAGTAAAACACACTTTAAAAATTATGAATTACGCACGTTTACACATAAAGACAGCGATTTGTTTAAACACAGACTGAGGTCAAGCAGCCAAAGGGCACAGGGTCCATCCCGGCTGTCTACCACATTAGACATTTACTGTATGTGTGTATTGTGAAATAACGAGAGAGAGTGGGCACAAAGAGTTGGGGTACCACCCTGAAATACCCCATTTAATGATGAAGATGAAATAAAAAGCACAAAGACGGAGCACAATGATGACGTCTGCTGCAATCAAAGGCTGTCAAGTTAAAGTCACTTGTGAGTCGGAGCTCCGTCTTCCTCAGTCACAGATCTGTAATGAACACCCACTTCTGGTGACATTTTATAGTGGTGTCACAGAAGAGGCAGAGCTTAATTAGCGGGCTGTGGAAGTGACGTCACTCGTCTTGTGGCCTGTGAACTCATTGAAGTGATGACATTAGCAGGAGCAGCACCCTCTCAACTCAGGGTGGGATTTCTTAACTAGATGGAGCTCTGAAGATGTGAAGAACTGTACCCCTTGTCAATATGTATAAAATACAGAATATTTATGACATTGTATGTCAGCACGAACACCAAGACATGAAGTTCAAGGGACCTTCTGTAGACCTCTGTGATCAAATTTTGGTGAGGCAAAGATCAGAGCCAAGGGATAAAACCATTTGTAAATCTTTGAGTGTTACCAGGATCACAGCAGCCTCAAGAATTGGGGAATGGAAAATGGTTGGAAACACCAGGACACTTTCTAGAAATGGCCAGTCTGAGTAACTGGGAAGGAATGGCCGTTGCCAGGAAGGTGACCAAGAACCTATTGGTCACTACAACAGAACTTCAGAAGTCCTCCGCTGAAATGAGAGAAACTGTTTGACCAAACCGCCATCTCAGCAGCGCTCCACAAATCAAGCGTTTATGGTAGAGTGGCCAGGGAGAAGATACTCTCAAGTAAAAGACAAATGACAGCCTGATAGCATCAAGGGAAAGATTCAAAGATCTGATGAGACAAACACTGAACTCTTTAGACAGAAGTCCAACCAGGATGTCTGAAGAGGACCAGGCGCTGCTCACCACCTGCCTAATGCCATCTCTACAGTGAAGATGGTGGTGACAGCATCAGGCTATGGGGACAGAGTGACAGGTCAGAACTGAAGGGAGGAGAAGTGCAGTCAAATATAAAAAGGACCTTAAAGAAAACTTGTGACCTCAGACTGGGCGATGGATCAACAACTTGAAGACTTTGGATCACTTTGTAACGGAGTTAAAATTGCTGTAGCGATAAACTTTTAAGTGCCGGGTCTTAGCTAACATTAAATAACACCGTGGACATCGCACGAGATAGCACAGCTCAGAAGCTTCGATGCCTGTACTCCGAGTGGCTCACGTGAACTGACTAGGAACGCACTGAGCAGAGAAAGCAAGACCTCTAAAGAGCGCGGAGAGTTTTGCTCATGTGAACGTGTCTGCAAAAAGTCGCGTTTCCTGCACTGCAAAAATACTACAAAAGTCGGGCAGCCGGCGCGTGCACAATAATATTAAGGAGCTTCGCAATTTCTTTTGCACGTATACGATTATGAGGTCGTCAGGTCGGATTATGAAGACACGCACAGGAGTGGAGGACCGACAGTGCCATCCCGGACAGTTAATGGCAGGGCCGTCTCTCCAGTCTACACAAGACCCACCGCGACGCTCATATCGTCAGCAAAGACCTCTCTCTACACTATATTAAAGAAAATGGCAAGTTTCCTTTCTTTACACCTTTTTTCCTTTTATCCCAAACCAAAGCCTTTCTCTCTTAACACTGCAGAGGACACAAAAATAATTTTCTTTAATTGCCGGTAAGGCACATTACCAGAGGCACAAATTTGAACGTTCACATAGAAAATGTAATTTCTATAACACAGCCGTCGTGTAGCGCCTTTCAAAAGGGATCTACTACCGAGAGATGATCCATATACATTTTAGCTGCTGTTAGTTACTTACCTGTTTTGTTACACAGTCTTTAAAATGTAGTTTACCTGAAACCACTCCAGTAGTGCTCAATGTAGCTTTACTTCTTAAAACGTTAATGTTTTACTGTTTAATAACTTGTAGACTACATTTTATTATTTTTCCCTTGAACTCTGTGACCAAAGCTATACACACACACATATAGACACATACATATATATATACACATATATATACCTGTGTGTATGTTTGTATGTATGTATGTATGTATGTATGTATATATATATATATATATATATATATATATATATATATATATATATATATATATATATATATATATATATATATATATATGTAGACTCAAACTGATTATAACAGCAGCAATCCAAGCTGTGAGAAAACACTAAAAAGCAGGCGTGTCAGACGTCGTGGTACATTTTCTGATTCAGCTAGACGAAAACAACTTCGTGATGCTGCGGCCAAATACACAAAACAATTACTTTGACAATCATGTTACATTATTTTCAAAATGTTTCCTTTTCTTTTCTTTACTTCTTTAACACACTACTTCTCCACTGCAAAGCGCGGGTATTTTTTGCTACTTTGTAATAAATGTGCAGACCTTCCTGAAGGCCTGCGCTCACTTTGTCTTTATGGTTACTGAGTGTAGACTGATGAGCACAAAGGCACTGTACAAAATTCCCAGCTTTATGCTGAACCTGAAGACACGCCCCACAAGACTACTGCGCATGCACAGCGTTTTGTTCCTGAATTGTAACGCGCCCACAGTCTCTTCCTGCTTGTTTGCGTTTTTCAAGTTACAGTTTGCTGAGTCCATTCCACCAGTTCTTCGATATTTTCAAAAATAGTTTCATCTATATCGGAATCTAAAAGAGCCGCCAACATTATAATTTTTACAGATAAATCTTCAATTCTCTGAAATACGTAATATCTTCGGCAGAATCCATTTCATCAACAGTAGTAAACATTTTACTAATTAATTTGTGTGCTATCAATTAATTAATTAAAAAACATTTCGTGACACATTTATTTATTTATGCTGTCATTTCATGAGATATTTATTTATTGAGGCTCTCATTTCATGACACACTTATTTATTTATGCTCACATTTCACAGTACTGTACTTTTATTTATTTGCGCATCTATTTATTTATTTAACTATTTAATTAATTTTGTTAGAAATATTCCTCCATAGTCTTGGGCATTACGCTGTTCCTCTTATTCTGGTTAATAGTGCCACCTACTGGTTTGAATAAACAATACGAAAGTAGAGTGATGTTTCACATTGCTCGTCATGAATACTGTGTGACTGTGACATTTAATTATTTATGTTCATATATGTATTTCATTTATATTTGTGCACTTATTGTATTTATTTATTTCTATTTAGATACCACACATACACTTACGTATACAAATCTATCAAAGTACTTGAAGCGAGCTGGTGAAGGGTGTTATCTACTCTCTGGTGTAGCTGCGGTTCTTTCTAATCGAAGAATTAGGCCAGCAAGTGTACAATCAGCACAGTGACGTACAACTGTCTCTCACAGGCACATTAATCCATTTAAAATTAAATCAACAACACAGTAAAGTGTGCAGAAAGTGATGGGGTCTCAATACTTCCCTTGGGATTAATAAAGTATCTATCTATCTATCTATCTGTCTGTCTGTCTGTCTGTCTGTATATTTATTATTAATGTGAATATTCAGATCTACATTTGGCCTCATTTGCCAGCCCTTGTATATTTTATAAATGTTTTATTTGACTCCTCTGCATTTGTAATTCGTGTTTAAGAACTAAACTAAGATCCCACAATGCCATCTTCTCAGTTTCCATTCTTCTTCTCTTTTCTTTTTATTTTCAGCTCATGAAGCTCCAGTTTTCACCCTCCAGCCTCCTGAACCTCAGAGCAGAGACGACTTTTTAAAATGTGAGTTTGTGCTTTGACTGAATGGATCATCACAATAAAAATCATTGAAGTTTTAATAGAGCAGGACAGGCTTAGGATATGAAAGTCTGAGTGTTGTGTGACTGAGGGGCTGAGAGTGACGGGGGTCCTGTGACTGGTGCATTATGGGATAGAGAGACTCAGGCAGGGAATCACCAAAGCCGTCTGTTGAACCCAAGCTGAAGACTGCAAGATTGCATACACAGAGCTTCATGTTCCAGTGAGCACAGCTTCTAATATTCTCAAGATGTTTGAGGGTCCACAGAACTGTAGCCCACCTCCCTGATGAGACCATCAGAATAAACTTGACCTCAGATTGAACAGAAGGAGAGTTTAAATGGAGGAGAAAATGCAGTGTGGTGTGGTGGTGAAGACTTTGGAGTTCAAACCATGAGGTTGTTGGTTCAAATCCCACTACTGACACCACTGTGTGACCTCAGCAAGTCACTTCACCTGCCTGGGCTCTGATTGGACAAAGAAAAGATAAGGAAACAATGGAAACTCAGATGATGGGAGTCACCTTGGATAAGAATGACAGTCAAAAAATAAAAAGAGATGACAGGAAACACACGCAAGAAAGAAAGTGAGAGACAATGACAGATGGGAAAGGCACTATATAATAGATAGATAGATAGATTAAAAATAGTAAATACTGATTGCAGCTTTTATGTAAATAATTTATGTGGTTGTGATGTGTGACAGTGGATTGATTTTAAATTAAAGAGGTGGACTGTGACAATAAAACATGTCATTTAATAAAGCCAGCGGTCAGTGTGGACAGTCCATCAGAACTCTGACCTCAATGGTGACCTTATGTTGTTTATCATAATTTCTGATGACTGAGATGACTTTCAAATGTCTGACTTGCCTGCCTTTCACTTTGTAGTCTGTTGACGTCTTTTTATTATTTCATTTTAATCCCCACAGATTCTGTCCAATCAGACGAGCTCTTTACTATTAGTGTCTCATCAGCACAACTCCTGATTGGTTCTTGTTAATTGTCTGTGTTGTGCTCCGCCCACAGTCCTGTTACACACTCCCAGATTTCTTCACTTGTTTTCTTTTCTCTCCTTTCAGACTTCTGTCCCCTCACACTGGACATCAACACGGCAAACAGATACCTCCGTCTGTCTGAAGGGAACAAGAAGGTGACACGTGAGGGGACAGGGACTGGATATCCTGATCATCCTGACAGATTTGACTGGTGGCCTCAAGTTTTGTGCAGAGAAGCTCTGACTGGGACTCGCTGTTACTGGCAGCTGGAGTGCAGTGGAGACTACGAAGTGATTGGAGTCGCATATAAAGGACTGGGCAGGAAAGGACGGGGTAGGGAGTGCAGCCTTGGAAACAACGACAAGTCCTGGTGTTTGGTGTGTTTTCATTCCCAGTACTCTGTGTGGCACAATAAACAGCAGACTGTAATCAGCGCCCCCTACAGCCCCACAATAGGTGTGTATCTGGACTGGCCTGCTGGCTCTCTGTCATTTTATAGCGTCTCACACACAATGACCCTCCTGCACAGGTTCAACACCTCCTTCACTGAGCCCCTCTATCCAGGGTTTTATGTTGGTCCTAACTCCAGTGTAACAATCAGCCATCTGACACCATGACGCCACTGACCAGTACCCTCCACCGGTCACTTGATGTCCCCACAAACTAAGGTGTTTTTTTGTTTGTAGTTTGGGATCAGAATTAATTTTACACTATAAGTTCAGCACCTCTGTGAGTGAATTTGTGGATGAGAATGCGGGGCGAGTGCGGCTGTCAGGGTCTCCATTATTATTGGGTCTGAGTAGCCAATCAGGTGTGTGTGTCATAGTGAGGGGCGGTGACACCTCATAGCTACAAATACCAGTCTGACCAGCAGGGGTAACTGTTGATTCACAGCCACATGTCCTTCAGGCTGGAGTGCTGGCATCTCAACAGACATTGTCTGCCTCTCTATTAGTTACTCCGGTGGTCTGTCACCTCTGAATGAATTCACTGTGAATGTCTAAAGACGAGGACTCACCGCTCAGTCACATGTCGGCCATACTGATGGAGTTTGGTGTTTTACTGAGTCACTTGGTGTCACGTTAGACATTAAACTGTACCTCCTCCTTGTTGTTCCCAATGTCACCCAACCTCAAGGAGACGAGTCAGCTGACTGACTTCACCTTCACTGTCTGTGTTCAAAGTGACAATCAGATGTGACACTTGGGGACACTTTTATCTTTCCACTAACACTCACATTCCTAGGATTAATTTACATTTCCCTCAGGACCCCTCAAGGAGCGGCGTGTCACCTGACATCAGTGTGTGTGAAGAAGTCAATGAAGGCCCAGGCTGACAGCCCCCACACTGTGTATTACAGGCCTCACCAGCAGATGGCGACTATGACTTCTAAATCTGTCATCTTCATGGAGCCTGAGGGGTTAAAATGAAGAGGAGAAGGTGAAGAAGAGTGAGGGGTGAGGATGATAGAGAAGAGAGTCAGGGTGATAAAGGGTGAGATGAATGACCTGAGACAGAGTGAGTCAGACGAGTGTGTCACTTGTGTGTTTGTCAGTTTTCTTCTCCCTCTGATTTTCTCCTCTTTAACTCGTCACACGCTGATGGCCGTCCTGTGATCACAGATTGTATTCCTCGTTGATCAAATCCGTATCTCGATGTGTGACTGACGTCTGATTCTTTAAGCACTCGCTCATCAGACAGGTTGTCACCCGATGAGCTCTTCACTGCTGACCTAAGCCCTGCTGCCCTCTTCTCTCTCCTGTCACCTCGGCCATTGCTTCAGTCCCCGCTGTGTCACCTCATAAAGCCACTGGTCTGTCTGGTCACTCAGGTCCTCGTCACAGCTGCACACTGGCAGTCGTTCAAACTCTACAGGCTCACAGCCATGTTGTCCTGTCGTCTGATGTTTGTGTTGGTTGAGGTCGTCTCCTGCTGACCTCGGGGGCTTTTAGAGCTCAGGATTAATGAAATGGAAATGTCAGTCAGCAGGGTGGGCAGGTGGGCACATTCAGGGCAAAATGTCATTTAAAGTCTATGAGCACACTGGACAGATTGCCTGTCACTGATAATCGACTCCACGTCAGCTCCTGTGGCCTTCATCATGTGCTGTCAACTCAGACGCTGGTCATGTGACTTGCACCTTAGTGACATTCCTGGGACTTTCAGGGCTGTGACATCAGCTGATTCTTCTGGAGCCAAACTGCTCCCTCTTGTGGCCTCTCTGCATATTAAACACACGAGAAGTTAGGATGTGAAGTGTTTGGTGAGATCTGAAAAATATTCAGAATATTGACATGACCTTGAAGGACAGTTTGGTTTAATAATAATTAATGTGTAAAAGAATACTTATTTTAGATTAATCTTTAGTTAATTATGATTAGGTGTTACATTCACCGAGATAAATGGACTGTTACTGCTTCACAGTTTGTAAAATTTGAATTGCTTATTAATCTAAAAAGATCAAATCACAAAAAATAAGAAATATGGACGACTGTTATTTGTCAAATCTGTTCATTTGGTAACTTTTGATTTGTAAATTCCTCTGATCTTATCTCATATTTTAAATGTTCTATGATATTAGAACTTCTTGTTTATGATTAATCCTCTTTAAAAAAAGGACAAGTGTCTGTGTGTCTGTCTGTGTATCTGTCCAGTCACTTTGTCTCTGTGTTTCCAACAGATGGCGCCTCACAAACATGAGCACTGCTTTTGTGACTCCCATGCTAATCAATATCATCGAGTTACAGAGCCGCAGCACCAGGCGTCACCTCAGATATCGGCCAGCAGTTTAATGACAGAATGTGTGTTAGTGTGAGTGTGATTAGTGGGCACCATACCAGCCTGTAAACCTCCCTGCTGGCACACAACTGTAAAACCCTAAAGAGGTCTGCAATTCTCAACTATGCCCACTAGAGGGGGATGTACCGTCATATTAGTAAAACTTAGTTGTAATAATGAGGTAGCAAGTCATATAATTATGAGATGAAAAATCAAAATAATATAATAATAATAATAATATAACGATCAAGTGCCAGTGACCTGCTATTACTATTAACAGCCTTGGATTCAATTTGGTTCTGCTTCTTCAGCAATGTGAGACTCGCAGTCAGATTAACTGGATTCAATTAACACATTTTGGGGATTATGTTAAGTAGTGAGAAGTCAAGTAAAATGACACCTATTACTGGTTAACTAAGAAAATTACAATATGCAAGCTTTCGAGGCAACTCGGACCCCTTCATTAGGCGAGATGTAATAAAAAAAAAATTATCGCAGATATTTTAACGCGATATCGGCGAGTATTTAGCAGCTGAAGTTCTTACAGATTTGCGCCACTCGTCCAGCTCATGATTCAGCTGGAATCTTTCTGTGTACGATTGTCTGCATTTTCATTGTTCTAGTATACGATTTTATGCATCAAGTGCGGTTATAAAGGTTTAAATAAGCAGTCATGGGGTTCGGGAGCGGATGAATCCATTTTACATGATTTGCTATGATGGGGAAATGGTTTCAGCTTTTAAACAAATCGGTTTCTGAACAGCCTTTAGGTATGAATTTATAATCGACATCGGTGGTTCCACTGTATTTCCTTATTTATTTCTTCGTGAATTAAACTAATTATGTACCCATTTGCTTATTTCAATGCCCCTGACAAGATACGAAACACACCTTGAAATGTAATTATTCATAGATTTATTTATCTGTGTATTTATTTAATTTTTACTATAATATGCCTCCATATTAGATATATTTCTGTTCTTAAATAAATATTGTATGTAGCGACACCACAGCTGAACTCTGTAATGGCAGTTTCAGTTGCTTTAGCCAATATATTAAGCTGTTGTCGAGATTGTTAACCAACTGCTCTCTCAAAGCTGACACTGAAGTTCTTTCATGAGGTCTCGTCGTGCTGGTGAAGGTGAATTACCGTCAGGTGAAGAAATACATCAAAGTGCAAGATGGGTTCACATTTGAGGAGTTTCTAAACGAAGGTAAATTTGAATTTAATTATGTCTGTTTCAGCTGATTTGAAAAGTTACTTTATTAACATTTATAATCAAATTTATCTTGTTTTAGTAAAAATAAAAAATGTGGGCTTACAGCAAAGGCTGCACTTCAAGTCTTTGATGAGACAAATACTAACGTGGAGGAAGATATTTTTCAAGAGTTGGTTCAGAGCAACCCACAGA
>NW_024382660.1:0-23320 GCF_016835505.1 Polypterus senegalus
AACACACCCCCCCCCCCAAATTTTTGGGAAAACCCAAAAGGGGAATTTTCCCCAAAAAAAACCCCAAAAATATTCCCTTTTTTATTTTCCTGCACCTTAAATGAAAACTCAAAAAACTAATATTTTTCCCGGTTTTATTATTCCATCAACCAAGTGACAGAATCAAGCTACATTTAAAAAAAATTATTAAAAAAAGCCCAACTGGGGATTAATAAAGGGGTCAGCCCCCACGTAATGTATTTTTTGCCCCCCGTTTTGCTTTAATAAAGTCTTTTGTTCCCCCTATCAGCTTGACCCTACTGTAGACTGTGTAATTTCCCCCAGCTCTTCTTTGTTTAACTCTTCAATTTGGGGTCACTTTGGGATGGTGAGCTTTGGTGGTCTCTATTTTAATTTTTTCCACTGTGATTCGGTTGGGTCTGACGGCCACACCGGGACATTCACTTTCTTCTCTTTCAGCCACTGGGTGGTCCGTTTTGCTGTGTCCCGGGTCATTATGTTGACGATGAACATTCCCCCGTCTTCAACGTTCTGGAGGGGGTAGGGTTTTCCTCCTGAATTTGATGCTTTTTTGCCCCATCCTTTTTTTTCCCCCACCCCCAGGCCCCCAAAGGTTGCCCCTCCATCTTTTGTGTAGGTATGGTGTTTTTTGGATTGAGCTGCATTGGGGGACCGGGGGTTTGGGGCCAAAGAGTTTGATTTTTTCTCATCTGACCATAAGCCCTTTTTTCCACTTGGCATAGAATTTTAAAGGTCATTCGGGGAAAAGCTCCAAAGCCTTCATTCCTTTTCCTTGCACCCCTAACAAGCCAAAGGTGGACACTTGTCAAATTTTGTCACCTAAACCCAAAGACCACTCTTTGTCATAAAATCTTGGAACTCCTTCAAAGTGGCCATTGGCCTCCAGGTACCTCTTTGTGTCCTCCTTGCTCTTTCCTCCAGTCTGGAGGGTTCCTAGTCATACCAAACACTTTTTTGATGGACTTTACGGCTCCTTGGGGTTTATAAGCCTTTGAGATGTTTTGTCTCCATCTCCTGCCTTCTGCTGTCCCAACTCTGTCCCGGATCTTCGAAATGGCCTGCCACCCCTAGTCAGTTGTTTGCTGTCATGCCCACTAAGTAAGGGAAATAATGGACCAGGAAAGTTACTAATCCACCAATTACAGTTGATCACGGGTGGAAAGGGAAAGACAGCCCCCCAATGGGAATGGTGGGCACTCCCCTATTGAGTTTGGGTCCATTAATCTCAAATTTTTTTTATTTTTTTATTTTTCAATTTATGTGATGTCTTTCACTTGGATTTAGAAAAAAACTGAAATAAAACTGGAAAAATATTGTGTGTTTTTTTAAATTTAACTGTAAAAAAAAAAAGGGGGTTTTAAAAGGGGGGTTTTTATACCACTGTATGTCTTTTTACCATAGTTCTCGTGAAGACCAATGAATGGGGGGCTAGAGGGTGGGTCTTCAATTCAAACACACAGCATTGTGGGTATGATTTTTTCCGTTGACATTCAACGTGGAGTTTTCCAGAAATAACTGTTAATAATTTTTTTAGCAAAAAAATGCACACATTTTGTTTGGCCCTCATGAATGGATAACAGACTTGTGGAATGTGACCGCATTATGTGGAAAGTGTTTTCTTTTTTAAGAACTGGCCCACGGGCCCTCGGAGTTTGGGTCTTCTGGTGGTGTGGGGAGGGGTGGTCTAGGCGGGGGATCTGCACTGGAAAGGGGGAAGGCTGTCAGTTAATCCGAAATGCCAATGGGGATTTCCCCTGGGGTTGGCAAGACCTTAACCCATGCGGTTTTGGTAGTGAGAAAAGCTAGAAAATGCAAAAAATTTTGTATTCCTTTAAAACTGGGAGAAAATGTAAAAGGATATGTGGGAAAATACAAAAAAAACGATAAAATCGGGTTTTGCGGACGGCCATTAAAACTCTGCTTGCCCATGGTTATGCGTGACAAAGGGTCATAAGACCCAGCGTGCCCAAAAGTATGCGTGCCAAGTGCTACTTCTTGTTTTAAAAGGGTTTCTACACAAAAACCACAAGTCGGACTCATCGAACCCAAACTAAGGAAACTAACAGATGTATTACCTGTAGATTTCTGGTAAGTGCTGATTCAGGCTAATATTTTTAAATACTTGTGAACTAAAGTCATAAGACAAAAAACCCCATAAAATTTGGGACCCCAACCCCCTCAGGGCGGGCAAGGGCAGGTGCCCGGGCTTCTTTCTGTCATTTTCCTTTTGTGGTTGTATCAATTAAAGTTTTTTACCCTTTAATTATATCTCTCTGTCTTCAGTCGAAACAACACTATAAAAAAAGGGTGCCCAAGATAAAATACACATCCATCCATCCATCCACCCTCTTCCCAAAAAATTGGGGGGGGCGCGCTTAAGCAGGGCCCAGACCCCCTCTCCCACTTCTTACCCCGGGAAAATAAAAAGGGGGTTCCCAGGCCACCCGGGGGGCGTCCCCCCAGCTGTCCTGGGTTTTCCCCGGGGCCTCCCCCCGGTTGGCTGGACACCTCCCAGGGGGCGCCCAGAGGCATCCATCAGATGCGGCCACCTCACCTGACTCCTCTCGCCGGGAGGAGCAGGGGCCTACTCGACTTCCCCCCTTTTTTAAGGGCCCAGACACCCTGGGAAAACTCACTTCAAATGAACAATCTCCTTTTTTTGGTCACTACCCATAGCTCTGCCATAGGGGGGGGTGGGACATGTCGACTGGTATGGAGCCCCTTAGGGCCGCTCCTTTTCACCACACAGCCCCTGCGACCCCATCACTTGCGGATGCACCGATCCGCCTGTCGATCTCACCCCATTCTTCCCTCACTTGAACAAGATCCCAGATCTTGAACCCCCTCACTTGGGGCGGGATCTCTCCCCCAACCCTGAAAGGGCACTCCACCCTTTTCCGGCTGAGGACCATGCTCTCGGATTTGGAGGTGCTTCACACTCAGCTGCGAACCGATCCAGAGAGAGCTGAAGATCACGGCCTGATGAAGCAAACAGGACAACATCATCTGCAAAAGCAGTGACCAATCCAGTCCCCCAAAACGGACCTTCAACACCCTGGCAAGCCTAGAAATTCTGTCCATAAAAGTTATGAACAGAATCGGTGACAAAGGGCAGCCTGCAGAGCCCAACTCTCACTGGAAGCGACTCGACTTACTGCGGCAATGCGGACCAAGCTCTGACCCCGGTTGTACGGGAACCGAACAGTTCTTATCAGGGGTCCAGTACCCCATACCCCCGGAGCACCCCCACAGGATTCCCAGGGACACGGTAATGCCTTTCCAAGTTCACAAAGCACATGTAGACTGGTTGGGCAAACTCCCAATCACCCTCAGGACCCTGCTAAGGGTGTAAAAGCTGGTCCACTGTTCCGACCAGGATGAAACCACACTGTTCCTCCTGAATCCGGGTTCGACTATCACCGGACCCCCCTCTCCAGAACCCCGAATGGACTTTTCCAGGGAGGCTGAGGTGTGATCCCTCTATAGTTGGAACACACCCCCCGGTTCCCCACAAGAGGGGACCACCCCCCCGGTCTGCCAATCCAGGGGCACTGTCCCCGATGTCCATCGCGATGTTGCAGAGGCGTGTCAACCAAGACAGTCCTACAACATCCAGAGCCTAAGGAACTCGGTATCTCATCCCCCGGGGCCCTGCCCCCAAAGGAGTTTTTGACCACCGGTGACTTAGTCCCAGAGATGGGAGAGCCCACTTCAGAGTCCCCAGGCTCTGCTTCCTCGTGGAAGGCATGTTAGTGGGATTGAGAGGTAAGTACCCCCCACCGGGTCAAGGTCAGCAGCGCAGTACCATAATACATTTTCAAATCTTATAAATCAAAACAGAGAAACCCAAAGTCATGTCAACAGAGGGAGGATAGGCAAATCCTGCCAGCTGGGCATAAAAAGTGTTGTGAGGAGGCCATGGCACCCACCCCACTAAGTACAGAACCATTAAGGGGTTTTTATCCTGTCCTGGTATTACTGGCCTCCTTCTCCAATTCCACTGTTGCCCAAACGTCCCTCCGGGACCTCAGCCCACCACATTCACAGCAGAAAGGTCATCCACCTGAAGCTAAGCTGTTCAGGCCTAGCCAGCATTTGGGATGGAAGGGGAAAGAAAGGGGGCGCTAGATGGCAGCCCCCTTGTTTACACGGGTGGGATTCCCAAAGGCACCCCGGGACATGGAGTTCTGTGACCGTGGGAAAAGGGTTTTGTCTGCCCAAAGTGCTGGCAAATCAGGGGCGGGCAGTAAAGCACTTCGGGTTTGGGAAAATATGAAAGAACCGACCGACCTCACGGGGAGGCCAGAGTTGTTGGAAGACAGACAGAGTTTTTGGAAGTGTGGAGGAGAAAAAAAAGAAAAGAATTGTGTGTGCTGTATTGCTTACTTGTGGCGTGTTGGGAAAACCTTTGGGAAGTTCCCTTGTAATAAAAGCTGTTTGGATTTTAACTTGTGCCGGGTGTTTTGCCGTTGGGTTTGGGGCAACAGTGCCCTCAGCGTCCCCCCCATCTAGGAAAATTGGGTTCCTGCTGGGAGGTGGGGAAGAGGTGCCCCTGTGGTCTGTGTGCAGTCCCAAACCCCAGGGCTGAAAAACTGGCTTCCCTTCAGATGAGACATAAAACAGATTTACTCTCTTGCTAAAAAAAAGACCCCTGGGCATCCTTCTAAAGCGTGGGGTGTACCCTGATGCCCGGGCTAAACTGCCCACCATAGCCTAGTCATTCTGGCCCCCATATCACCCCCTTTTCTGTTTGGGTTTTCTCCAAGTTCACCACCTAACAGCTCATGTGTGGCGAGATACTGGCACAAAATGGCTCGCTGCATTTCAGGGGGATGCTACCATCGGGGTTTCTGAGTGGCTCCTCACATCATGTAAAGTGCTTGGTGTTGAAATGTTTTAAATGTAACAAAATACTTTTTAAAATTTTATTTTTTTGGTGTTCAATTTTGGCTTTATGGCTCACAAAGATGAAAAACAAACAAACAAAAGCATAAAAACAAAGAGGCTCAAGTCTACCCACAACACAGAGTCCATATGTGTCTAGTACCTGGATGTCTTCAAGCTTTAGGTGATAAGTGGTCCCAATCTGATGGCAGGCACCTGTACAGGAAGGGGATAAAAGAGTGCACCTTACACCTGCTTCAGCACTTCGATCAAAATAAAAAAAAAAATAAAACATCTGGTGCACGGAAAGGGCCGATCACGACAGCGCCGATCACTTACCCAGCTGCAGGGCTCTGGGGGCTCCGGCTGCCGCCAGGGGATCGGCCTTTGCAGCATCAGAGATCGGGCCATCCCCCCAAAGGTGAAAGCAGATTATAAAGCTGTGGCGCCAGCGATTCAATCTACGGGAAAAAGAAAATCCAATACCCCTTACAATCAGGGGCGGGAAATACTTCAGCATCAACAAGCGAGCTGACAACCAAAGCAGCACAGCAGCATCAGCATCCCGACTAGGCAGACGTGGGCTTAGTGCCCGAGCTAGACAAGGGGCTCAGGTCTTCTTTCTTTCTCTTTTTTTTTCTAAATTTTTTGGGTTTATCAGCTCTTCATGAATATTGTCTTCTTATTCAATATATTTTTTCTATTATGTTATTTATGTATTTAAAAGTTCTTGTGTACTGCATGTTAAGTCCAGGGGTGGGCCCTGATGCTCAACAGGCTCCGCCCAGTGCTATTTAAATTCTCCCCTCGGCTCTCCCTCAGACACTGGTCAAGCTTCCACTCTGTTTGTTCTGATTATTCCATATTGGGTTCTAAGTGTCTGATTATAGCTCTTGGTTTATGGACTTGCCACTTAAAAGGGTAAGCTGGCAACTCTCTAGTCAGAGTTTATTTCTTTACAAAGTATATGCATTTGCCAAAGGAAATTATGTTTAAAAGTCTGGGATTTTCTGAATTTTTTGATGTCATTTTGTATTTTTAACTGAAAGTGAGACAGCTTTGACCTTAATTTCCAATTTTCCCAGGAGTTATTGCCATGAAGCCTATTGTTATGTTTGTACATATAACTATAAGAATTAAAAAGACAGATTAGAGATAGCTTGCTCTCTTTCTCTCCCCCCAAACCCCCATTTTGCCTCCCCACATGAGGCTGGACCCCACTTCTTGAAGTCCCAGTCCTCTGACATACCTAGAGACAGAACCGTCCACAACAAAACAAGCCTCCCAGTGGCGCTTAGGATTAAAACTGAGATATGCTGGTTAAGTTTGCAGATGATACCAAGAGAGGTGGATTAGCAGATAATTTGGAATCCGTTATATCATCACAGAAGGACTTGGATGGCAGACTGGCTTAGGCAGATTGGTGGCAGATGAATTTTAATGTCAGTAAATGTAAAGAATTACACATAGGAAGTAAAAAGGTGAGGTTTGAATACACAATGTGTGGTCAGAAAATAGAGAGTCCACCTTATGAGAAGGATTTAGGAGTAATATTTGGGCTCCAAGCTATCGACTTCCGCAGTGTTCAGAAGCCCTTAAGAAAGGGTAACAGACTGGCAGGGTTATATAAGCTTATGTGTAGTACAAGTCACAGGAGGTTCTGCTCAGGCTTTTATAACACACTGGTGAGGCCTCATCTGAGCTGTGCAGTTTGGGTCTCCATAAAGACATAACAGCACAAAGAAGGTCCTGAGAAGGAAACCTTTGGCTGATTGGGGCTGGTGATGAACTACAAGGAAAAGATTAAAGAGCTGAGCCTTTACAGTTTTAAGCAACGGGAGATTCAGGGGGACCTGACTGAAGTGTTTAAAATGATGAAGTGAATTGGGCAGTGGTTGAGACTTGTGTTTTAAAAAAGAGGTCATCAAAAACCAGGGACACAGTTGGAAACTTGTTAAGAGTAAAATTTGCAAAACATTACACAAGAACGATAGACACTTGGAATAACGACCAAGTAGTGTTTGGGAGACAGGAGGACTTTAGGGACTTTCAAAACTTGGCTTGATGTTATTTTTAGAAAAATAAGTGGACAGGACTGGGAGAGCCTTTTGGGCTGAATGGCCTGTTCTGATGTTCCAATGGTTTAAATTTTTTTTTTTTCCCTCATCAAGCAACACTCCATACCCCAGGGTGAGAAAGAAAAAATGGGATTTTAGAAATCTTTACAAAGTATTAAAAATGAAAATGACTAACTAGAACCAAGCCCGGGGGGATCTGACTAACAAACTCCTTTGGCCTTTTCTCTCAGGACTATCCATGCGACACTTGGCGGCCCACGAGTGGGACTGAACCCGCCTAGCGTCGGGCACCCCAGCTTGTCCCAGTAGGCCACCCGCCTTGTTTCCTCAACAATCGTTTCACGCTAACTGAAATTCTCCAGGAATCACCGTGACAACCCGGACGCTTACCTCATCGATGTAAACCGGCTCCGCTTCTGGCTCAGGCTCCAGTGTTTCAACTTGGACCTCGTCACTGAACGGGGCGGTCTTCCTCTCAGTCTTAACTGAAAAGAGAATGGAAGAAGGTAAACCATCCACACCCATGCTGAACACTTCACTAAAGTCACCCTCCAAGACATTTTTGCAGCCAGTTACCCAGCTGCCTGACAGCTCTTGCAGCTCCACAGACTCTTCACAGGTTTCCCGATGCCCCCTATGGCGCCTTTTCCCTTTTCTATTCTGCTGTGTTCAACAAACTCGGCTGTCGCCCTAAAATTACTCTTCTGCAAACATCTCTTTCCTTCTTGCCTTGGACTGACATTGTCTGCATTGCAATTCTGGATGAGTATGTTTCTGACTGTCCACTCTAGCTCACAAGGCTCAAAACAAAGGCATCCCGATTCCATTATGGTGAGTCACAGGCGCGGGGCGACGCCTACAGTGGATTCAGAAAGAATTCAGCGCCTTCACCTTCACATTTTGTTGTATTCCAGCTTGTGGCAGCTTATCCCCCCCAATACCCCAAGCCGCCAGATGGAGCCCTCCCCGCAACATGGAGGTGCCCAATTCCAGCAGGGCATCAGGACTTTGAAATTTTTAATTTGGATACCGTGGGGGCCGCCAGGGGATGCTGCAGGGAGGCTCAAGGACTTGTATTTTCCGTATAGCCCAGAAGTATGTCCCAGTCACGGTGACAGAGGAGATGACGTACTTCTGGGCTGACCCGGAAGTGTTATAAAAAGTCACATGGACTGAGGGACAGAAACACTTCCGGGGCCAAGAACTTTAAAAGGACTGTGGGAGATCCCAGCAGAAACGAGTTGGGAGGAAGGGGGATGGAGGATTTTGAGTGATTATTATTATCCATTATTATGGTATAGTGGAGGTGAAGGTGCTTTGTGCACTTATTTGTATTAATAAAATAATTTCTTGGGCTTTTATGTTGTCTGGGTGGTTTGAGGGTTAAAAGGGCGCAAGCGCCCCCCATCTTTCACAACCTTGTCCAAAAAATCAACAGCAGCACTCACCCCACAGAAGGACAAAAAAAAAAAACATTAAACCATCAATACAACAAAAAAAAATATGGAAGGCTTTGACCCAAAGCCCCCCCAAAACCGGTGGGGATGGGGCCCGAACCAAAACCTCTTAAACCCTGGAATCCTCGTGAGGATGAGCCCCCCTTTTACAGTCAGCAAGGGGTTGGTACAAAGTGTTGGGGGCGAAAGTGTCCAAAGGCCATGCACAACATCTTCAAAAAAAAATTTTTCCAAAAATCCTGTGAAGGGGGGGGCTTAAAATGTCCAAAAAAGAAATCTAAAAAGAAAAATTTAAAAAAACCCCAGTCAAGTCTGTCTGTCTTTAAAAAATCCCAAACAGTGCCCCCCTTTCAAAAAGCGTCGCTGTTCTCTTCCCCGGGCGGGATCTGCACAGGAGGGGGCGCCACCAAAACCGCTCGGGTCCCCATTCCAGTCCCTCGCATGCGGGGGGCCCCCGGAATCTTACTGTACCGTCTGTCACTCACAGCACAAAGGGGGGAAACACGGACCCCCCAAACGCCAGAAGGGGGCCCCCCTAAAAAAACCAGCCATGCACTACTATGGGGCCCGCCCAGCCTGACCCCTGCTTCCAAAAACTTAAAGGGGGCCCCCCCAACCCTCCGCCCCTTCTTTTTTTTTGCGTTCGGGCTGCCTTTATAAAACCATTTGGGGGGGCCCGCCCCTCCTCCTGCTCCTTCTCTTTTATAAAAAAAATCTTGGGAAGGGCGAGATGTGACTTTCTCAGAAGAACCTTCACGCCGGGAGATTTGTGCCAAGAGATTTAACCATAAATAAAAGACAAAGAGTAGATGACAAAGATGGGCGGAAAAGAATTCAAACGCGCCGCAGAGCAGGTTAGAGATAAGGGAAGTATAAAGTCTAAAAAAATGATAGTAAACCACTTTAGTCAAACAAAAAAAATTATTCTCGGGAAAATAGGGAATAAAAAGAGAATAGTATGTTTGGTTTAAAGTTTAAGTCGGAAATGTGAACACCTAGATGTTTTAAATTGTTTCCCCATCAGGAAAAGTAGTTTTCTTCCCAATGAAGAAATCCACGAGAATTAAAAGATTTTTATTTGGGGAAAGTAAAACCCCCTGAGGGGAAAATTTCCCCCCGGGACAGATTTTATGCAAAGATTTTTGGGAAAAGTCCTGCCAAAGACATTTAAAAACCCGCAGGGGGCTAATCTTTTCCCGTTTGTAATGTTAGGCAGACACTTTGTGTAGAAAAAGCGATATTCCTGGGGCTGTTATCGCGATTTTACGATGAAAGCCCCAAACCGGAATCAAAATTCAGTGCGATATTGACAAAAAGGAAAAAGCAAAAAAACCAATATATGGACATAGGTGATTGACAGAAGTAGGGGAATATTTTTTGGGTTTTAAAAGTTTAACTTTTTCAGGGGGAGGAGCTCAAAATGGTAATCAACCCGAAACTGTGACAAAACCAACCATTAAATGGACTTCATTGCTGAAGGAAAGTTAGATTCATTGGTTTGCCCCGAGATTCCCGCACCCCAAAAAAAAAGGCGGCACCAAAACAGCAAAGGGGCCCTGACATCTGGAAAGGATCCCCCAATCCGAGAAGCCAAATACTCTTTAGGGCCTTGCCTATCATCTCTAACGGGACTGTGTTTTTCAGACTCAGATTTTGAAAAAATCGGGAAAAAACGAGTGTGGGGTTTCCCAGCTTCACAAAGGGTTTCCCAACTGACAGTGTTTGCCAGGAGGACTCCACTTTACAACGAAAGGGGTAAAACCATTTTCAATACTGAAACCCGGGCCCCATGAAGAAAAACCGCCAAACCTGCCCCATTCTCAAACTGCAGCCACGGGCGTTTTTGTTGATTTCTGTGGAACCACATTTTTGGGAGCTTTAGATCGTCTAATTTGTGTTCCATCAGTGAAAAGTGCGTTTCTTAATGCAGAGCATCCCAAAAAAAAAAGATTTTTTTTTTTTGGGGAATTAAATCCACATGTCGGGGGAGACGGGGGTCGTTTTGGGTGGGGGGGGTTTGGGAAGCAGGCAGGGGAAACCTAGTCTCTCTCTATATATATAATTAAAATGTTGTCCGTCTGTCTGTATGTCTGTCCGCTTTTTCGAGAGGGGCTACTTGGATTTGATCAGGTTTTTTTTCCCAAATTTGCTTGAACATTTCGTTGATTTTGCATTCTCTCATTGCTGAATCAGGTTCGTGGGCCGAAATTTACGTGAATCAAGAAAAGGGTGCAGGCGAGGGGGGAGCGTGGCGTTCCTCTCCTTTTTTAAGGCCAAACTTGTCCCGCTTTAATCATTCCCCGGGGTTGTGATTCCCCCACTGGGGGGCCCTTAAATTTTATATCACAGCTCTTGACCCAAGCTGCTTAAAAATCTTACCGAACCAGCAACAGCGGGGAATCACACCCCTCCTGCTTGCCTTCACTGGCTACTTTCGTCCCAAATTGAATAGAAACTTATTAATAACCTGCAAAATTTAAATGGCCTCCATTGGACCCACTAAGGTCCCCCCGATTCGCCATCTTCTTGGCCCCACTAACCGCACTCTATGGGTGACAGCAGGGGCCCTTAACTGGCGCCGACTTTGGGAAAGAGCCCAAAAAAAATAAGGATCAGCTTCACAAACAACTGAAAACCCGTCTGGCCTCCCCCTTTTCAGTCTTCCTCTCTGTCGATGCCCAGGAGGATCAGGTTTTTGGTGTTGTGTTTTAAATCCAAAAAGATTCTAGGCCCCTTTGGGTATTTGATGGTTTTTTTCTTCATTCTGTTTAATCCTTTTATATCTAAATGTCACTTTTTAGAGTTCTGTTCAGGAAACATTTGCATCAATGTGAGATGTACTGTACCCCTGTTTCTTTCGAGGGCCCGTGAAGGCGCTATATAAAGAAAAAAGGTTCATTATTTAAAACAAAGACAACACCAGAGGGCTTTGGGAAAATCGGGGAAAGTCCTCGAGTCCCCCCCCTCAGCCGACCCACTCAAACATCTCTGGAGGGGGCAAAATAACCATCCCCGGGTTCCATCCCACCCGACAGAGCGGAGGTTCCAGGGTGGGGACAATCCCCCAAAACCAGGTGTGCAAAGCTTGTGGCGTCAAACCCAAGAAGATGCCAGTGTATGAAGGGCCGATACTTGTGTCTATGTGATGCTTTAGGTTTTTATTTTTTAAAAAGATGTGAGACTTTCTAAAAACCCGTTTTCTTTTTCCTTCTGGGGTTCTGGGGTGCCATATGTGGATGTTTAAAGGATTTAAGCCAAGGGGCAACCCATTCATTCTTTATTGTTTTCAACCCAGTTGGGGGGCGGGGTGGTACCCCTTTTAAGCTCAAAAGTAGGGGCCCGGGTCACCACCAGGGGGGCCCCCTGGGTTTGGGCCCTGGACCCCCAAAATTGGCACACCGGGGAAAAGGGGCCCCAGACACCGGGGGGCTTCGGGGGCCGGCCTTTTGCCCCGGGGGGTGTCCCTGGGGATATCAAAATAAAAGGGGCCCCCTCCCTCCATTTGGGTGGGTGGGGGGGGAAAGACAGAGCTCAGGAGGGGGGGGGGAAACCCGAAGAAAGACATTTAAGAGGCCTGGACTTGGGGTGCTTTGCGTGGATGGGTTTTGTTCACCTTTTTGTGCATTGTAAAATGTGTTTGGGGGCAAACGATGTCTGCCCTTTTGTTCCGTTTTTCCCAGGCAGGGGGTCGGGCCCATCCGGAAAGAAGGGCAAGGCAGGAACAGATCTGGTGAGTGAACAGAGCAAACATACACAAAGGTGACAATTTAGTGGGACCAATTCACCCAACCCCTATCCTTTTGGGTGGTGGGAGAAACCCACTAGACATGGGGGGAAGGGAAACAACACAGGAGGACCCCACCCAAAACCCTGGTCTCCTTACTGAGACAGCACACCGCACCACAGTGCCGCCCCCACCAAAGGCAAAAAAAAAGGCGCTGAATGGCTCCCCAATCCACTGCCCACGACTAGCGTTCTGGGTGACAACCCGGCGCGCATACTAAAGGGCATCAAGTAAGGCTGACCTGAAGGCACCCAGAAAGTCAGAGCGGCCCTTTCCCAAACCCCACCTTTTCAGGCTAGCAGTCAGGTCTGCGGTGAAAATTAGAGGGGCCCATTCCTTGGGAGGTCTCCCCTTCCCCAAACCAAAAAAAAAAAATTTTAAAAAGGTTTTTTTCGCAAAAAGAAAAAAAAAAAAAAAAAAATTTTTTTTTTTTTTTTTTTTTTTAAAATAAAAAATGGGGGGGGTTAAAAGGGTTTCTTCAACCGTGAAATAAAAGAGGGGCCCCTTTTTAAAATTTTTTAAAAAAAGGCCCAGAGCAAACCCCCAACCCCCCCAAAAAGGTTTTGGGGGGGCCAATTTAAATTGGCACCAATAAAAACCCCTAACCCAAATATCGTGGTGTAAAGGACCCAGAAAAAGCAGAAAACCCCGGAAAGGACCTCACCTTTTCACTCAGCAGCAGGCTGCGGTGACAAAAAGAGGAAAAAGGCCCGATTCCCCGATCCCCCTTCCCCCCAAAAAGGTCGGTTTTAAAAAAGGTCTTACTAAATAGAATTTTCAAGGCAGCCCGAAGCCCCAAGGCAGCCACCCTGCCCCCCACAAATTTCGGGCCTGGACTCAGGGGCTGTACCGACCATTTCCACCCCTAAGGGGCGTCTTTAAATTTAAAAATAAATTAAGTCAACGGGGGAAAAAAGGATCACCCGGGTGGAAGCCCCAAGGCATCTGAATCAAAAAAAAATTTTAAACGGGGAAAACTAAGGGGGGTGCGGCATTCTTCTAAACTTTAAATTGGAAATTTTAAAAAGCATAAGGAAAAGGGTGAACCCTTTGTTAACTTTTGTCCAACCGCAGCAAGGCTCAAAAAATGAATTTCATTTCCCAACCGGGGGGGGCTTTCAATGTTTTTTTATCTGCAAAACAAGTTTGAAGTTCACGGAAAAAAAATTTTTCCCCCCAACCGTCCTTGTCCTCCCAATCAGTTAAAAGAAGATACATCAAAAATCTTTTTCCTCCAACCCGGGGCCCCCAACTTTGAGGGTTTTCCCTAAAAAGACGCTCCCTCCGAGGTTTAAACTTTACGTAAACCTTTAAAAAAAAGGTGCGTACGGACTTTTCCAAAGGAAATCCAGTCCACCAACTTGAATCCCGGGGGGTGATCACTGGGACCCCCTTGGGGTGATCATCAGGGACCTCCACGGGGTCATCATGGGACTCCATGGGGGGGTGATGCATCATGGGACCCCCTAAAAGGGTGATCATCATGGGTTTCCCATGGGAGATGCATATGGGACCCCAAAGGGGGTGATCATCATGGGCCCTCCACGGGGTGTGCGCATGGGCCTCCCCGCTTTCAGCACAGTTTCAGTTTTAAAAAGATGCCCAAAAAGGGCCCGCTACAGTTTGCCCACCGATTAAAGGGGAATTGGCCCCAAGTGTGTTTTTTTTTTGGATTTTAAACCCTGTTTTTTTGGAGGCGGGGGAAAAGAATAACCTCTGAGAATAAGAGATAAAAGGTTCTTGGGATATAAGCTGAGAAACAAGGCAAAATCAAAATGCCCACAAAAAAATCTATGGCATTTTGTGTCCTGAACCATGGTTTCTTGGTCCCCTCTTGGCTGAATTTAAAGAACTTCCTCAAAGTGAAAAGGGTCAAAATGGCGGGGGGCCCCAAGGATCCCCCAAAACGAAAAAAAATGGGAAAAAGAAATCACACCCAAAAAAGGAACAGATGTTTAAAAAAATAGCAGAATCAAAATGAGATCCAGCAGCTGGGAAAGGAGGGGGGCAAAAAAAAAGAAGAAGTCAAAGCCCCAAACCCCCCAAAAACAACCCATTTGTGGGCCTACTGGACCTTCACTAACCTACTGTCCCTCCGTGGGCAAAAAGGCTCAATGATTGTAATCCCACCCATTTCCCCTCGCCCCAGGGGTCCTAATTTCCAAATCCCTTTTTCACTTCCTCCATCTGAAACCTAAAGATGAGCACCAGTGTTTCTTCCCGGTGTCTGTCCACCGGCCCCACCTTTTCTTGCGGGACAAAAGACTGGAAGATCCACCATCTTGAGTCAGTTCAATCGAGAATTTCCCCCAAACGGATTTTCTGTTTTTTCAGTCAGTTATATGAGGCCACCAGGGGGGGCCCCCGCTTTTTTATCACAATCTGTCTGTTCTTTACCTATACTGGGGCGGGGCCTGCCATTGTCTGACGGCATGCCCTGGAGGGAAAGGGACCGGGGAGAAATCTATGGGCCTACCTCCCCTGGGACACGGGGGGCAGCCCTCGGGGGCTTGGCCCCCGCATTCCCCACCAGGGGGCGGGGTTTGGGAGTTTGATGCAGCCCTGTGGGTTACTGGGGGCCACCAGGGGACCGCGGTCCACGTGGATTTCAATCACACCAAGACCCAAGCCAGAGCCAAGGGACCCCCCAGGACCTGTTTGAGGCTGCCCCGCAATGAAGCGGAAGGGGGAGGAAGGGGGGCCGATTTTTTGGGGGTGGGGTGGAGAGAGGCAGAGGCGGCCATTTTGTCCAAAAGGGGGGCCAAGGGGGTGGAAAGGAAGGGGGGCCCAGGGGGAAAGAGTTCTGTGTGTGTGTGGAAAAATCCTGTGTTCTGCCGCTGTGTCGGGTTAAAGGGCGCCCCCCGATTTCCACAATACACATATATACATATATATATATTGTCACACATGTGCACATGGGAGGCAAAAAGGGCTTGGGGGACAGTTCAGACATAGGGGGATGTGGCAGATTTTGATTTTTTTCCCCCTTGCCTGCAGACCCCCCGGGAATTCCACCTGGTACTCTTGCGCCCACCTCTGGGCCCGGGAGCCAATAGAAGGGCCCTGGCCCGCCCCTGTGATTCCCCCCCGGGTCCCCCGACAGAAGATCTACATGACCCGCCCCCTCCTTGACTTCCCGCTCCCCCTTTTAAACCTCCACCTTTTCCGTAGCCTCAGCGGTTTTGGCCCCAGTGTATTTTTTTTTTAATCGACTTTGGCCGGAACTCAATTATAGGGGCTGTGGGTGTTATGGGTCCACAGCCGTTGGAAAAACCATTGTTTTAAATAAATGATTGCGGCCGGGGGCTGGGGGCGGGGGGCATGGGGGCCCGGGGGGTTCTAGGGGGGGGTTTTCCCCCTAGTGCACAGGTGAGGAACTCCCCATTTGTTGTCCGGTGGCAAGCGCCGGGCCCCGCATTTTAAAAAGGCAGTGGGTTTTGGGGGGAAAAAAAGGGAGATAAAAAGCCCCAGGGGGGGAAAAAAAAAGGGAGGGGTTGCAGGGAGCGGGGGCAGGTGGTGCAGGAGGAAAAAAAGCGGGGGGGTGGCCCCCCTTTTGGTTTCGAGGGCACTCGGGGAAGTGGGTGTGGCCGCACCAGAATTTGAATTGCTTCCCCACTAGTGACCGGGTGGGGGGGGATGGTGAAGGCCCCGGGCGGCGCGGAAAGGGTAGTCTGGGGGTTGGTGGGAGCCCCCTTGGGCGACCGGGCCCGTTGGTGGACATCAAGCCCCGGGACGGGGGAGGGGCCCGGAAACCGGGAGGGGGAGGCCCAGTCGGTGTGTGTGTGAGAAAAGAGGGCAGTAGAAACGCCCGCCTGCTGAAAACCCCAAATTGGGGGGGCAGGTAAAGCAACATAAAACAGGGACTTGTTGGTTTTGGCACCCCCAAAAAAAGATTTTACCTCTGGTTTAAAGGGTTTTTTTTTCTGTGTTTTAACCTCCACTTTTTCATTTCAGGATTATTTATTTTTTATTTGAACTTGGAATCACTGCACTGTTTATTTGTGGACACTTTTTTTTGATGGACTGTTTTAAAAAAACACTGTTTCATTTTTTAACCATCCACTTGCTCAGATGCTCAATTTTGCCTTCACTGACTAGCTCGGGTTTCTTACCCTTTGGGGTTCAAGGGTTCCCAAACAGCAATGGGGCGGGGAGCCAAAACCCCAAGGGGCCACAGCTGCCCCAAACCTTTTCCTTTTCTCATAATTTCGTTAGACAATATCTGTATATATATATATATATATATATATATATATATATATATATATATATATATATATGACAGACAGACCTCCATTTTTTAATATATCTTCCTTCTATATACAAAATCCAAGCTAAAAGTAACAATTTTTAGGTGACTTTTTGTCGCTTTAAATGGGCTTATTTTAAAACCTACATATAATTTTTGGGATCATTTTTTTCAAATTTTATCAAATGTTAGATTTTCAGATTCTTTTTCCCTTTTTTTAAAATTTATCACCAATACCCAGAAATTTTTTTTTGTCAAACAATGGATCACTTATTTATTCTCTTATAAATACTCAAACATAGGGGCCCTCATTTTAAACGGGTACCCCCAATCGGTTTAAAAAGGTATATTTTATTCCCCTTTTGATTTTTATATTGTTTTAATTTTTTCTTTTATATTTATAGCATTTCAGGGTTTTTGACCCCAAAATTCATTTTTTTCTTTTGTACATTTAAAATTTTTTTTAAAATATTCTGGCCAAACTGGGGTTGGTCCAAGGCAAGGGCCTTTAAGGGAGTATGCATCAATAGTGCACTTGTGGGCTTTGATCTCCAGTGAAGAGCGGGGGGCTTGCATCATTTGAGCTCTTTGGTGCACTAGAGGGGGGGCAAAAGGGGGACCCCAGAACAGGACTGAATGGTTTAACAGCTGGGGGGAGGCCCAGCCATTTTCCCCCCCCTCACCTTTTTTGTCCTCGGTTTGCATTTGTCAGGCTCAGTGTCACTACTGGTAGCATGGGCCATACCCCCTACAGAGCGGGCACAGGGGCCCAAACTTCTCCCAGGATGGCAGGCACCTTTGGGGCATTGCCAAAAGGTTTCTGTGTCCCCCAGCACAGTCCCCCGGGGCATGGGGGAATTCCAGGAGACGGGAAGGCATTCCTCTGGGAGAGCTGGACGGGCCCGGAAAGGTCCTTAACTCATCACAGGACTGACTATGGGCAAGGAGGAACAGGATGAGCACTGGCAGACCTACAAAAGTCCGCAGGCAGGCGGGTCCGGGGTGTTATGTTCACCAAACAATCAGTGGGCACCTGAAGCTCCTGGCTTTTGCCATAGCCAGAATTGGCGGGTCCCTACGGGGGCCCCGTTTTTTCACAGATGACAGCAGGTTCCCCCTAGCACATGGCGGGCGGAAATGGTCCAGGGGCCGGGAAACGTTATCTGCTTTTAACATCATTGGGGGACCGGTCTGGGGGGGGGGTCAGTGATGGCGGGGAGGCATATCCATGGAGGGGGACCTCTACAGGCTAACACCCCACCTTGACTGCCATTGGGATGGGATGAATTCTTAGACCCATTCTCAGACACTATGCTGGTTCCTACGGTGCCCCAAAACCCCCGGGCATAATGTGGCGAGAGGATGAAGGAGTTGATACCATTGACCAACAACGCCCCTTTCGCCCCCTCAATCCATAAAACACCTCTGGGGGGATAATAATTTTTGGGTCCATCTGACACCACAGCCTGCCCAGAGCCAGTGATCCCCCGGCCCAGACTAGGAGACCCCCAGGACACCATCTGTCATCTCATTAGGAATCGTGGCTTAAACAAACTACTGGTCGATTTGGTTGCTGAATGACATTTGGAAATGGTCACCTGTCTGCCCCCAGCCCCCTCATTTGTTCCCCTTTATTTCCGGGGGGTCTCTCGGGTTGATGGTCTTATTTCCATCCCTTTCCTCCCATCCCCCCATTATCCATAAGCGTAGAAGGCCAACTTTTTTTTTTCCCCACTGGTCTGATAGTTTTTAAAGTGGGCCTTTTTTTTCAGCAGTGTATCAATTACATATATAAAAATGGAAAGTCCGCCCGACTGTATTTCCCTTTACACTCCTACACTTTTTCACCAATCTGGACCAAATTTTGCATCCTAGCTGTCTGGACCATATTGACAAGACAGACTACTTTGGGAAATCAATTCTGACCTTGTGTGTCTCCCGGTTTTTTTTTCCCCCCATTTGCTTTTCCCCCGTGCCCCCTGCGGGTCAGAGCAAATGAAACATCTGGGTTTTACAGCCCAGCAAGGAGTTATCACAACTCTGGAACCAATGGAAACAAAAAAAATGTTCTGTGTGTTTTCTAGGTTTGCCAAACCTCCCAAAAGGGTGGTGGTGTCACCGCCAATCACCATCAAGGCAGACTGCCCTTGCTCTATAAAGGTGGGGAAGGCCCCAAAATCCCTCAGTTCATTGAGAATTCTCCGGTTGGTGACTTAAAACATTTTTTGAACCTGTGCTCTGTTTTGTGACTTGGGCCCCTGTAGGGGGGGCTTGAGGCTGGGGATCTCACTGGATGGAAAGGGGGTTCTCCAAATGCCAAAGGGGCTCTGCTCTTTTGGGCCCCAACCCAAAAATTTGGGGGCGGTAGTGAGAAAAGCATATAAATCAAAAAATTTTAAAAGACTTAACAGAACATCGTTTATTTGTATTGTCCTCTATATTTCATAAATCTCCCTTTTTCTACTCACCGCACAGTTAGACAGATTTGCACAGAGGTTCACCATTTAAGAACTGCTAGGTAAAAACTGGGAGAGAAAAGACAGCTGGGGGGGGTGCTCTATTTTTCCGCTGTCAGAGTCAGCATGACTTTATCCCCCTTGCCTTGTTTTGGGAAAGGCATGATTTCCTAATGGGGGGGCCTGACATGGGGGAAAGAGTAGAAAGCCCGCACACGCCCGCACACCTTTAACAGGCGGGTCTGAAAACCTTAATCGTGAAAATGGCAGACTCTACACCCGGCCCCAACTCCAAACTGGGTTCTTTTTCATGGCCCTTCATCTGTTATCAGCCCACCGTCAAAAGACGAAGTTATTTCTCCTATGTCAAAGGTGTAACTGGGCCTGGGGGGCCACAGTGGCTCAGGTTTTCTTCTAACCATCTTCTTCATTGTGACCAGTTTTGCTGCTAATTAACTTCATTTGCCTTTGTTTTAAAATGTGACCGGCCAGTTTTCCTTTTTCCCCAATTAGGGGGGATTGGACCAAAAAAAATGACCAGCCACCTGTGCCCTGCCAATATCTGAAACTAAAGGCTGATCTTCAGGTCCCCAAAAAAATTGTCCGTTTTAAAGTTCCCGTGGAATTAAACGGGCACTTAACCACAAGAGTTAGTTCCTCATTAAGAGTTGGTTGGAGTGAAATTTGGTTGGGGGTTTGAAATCCCCGTTGGGTCATCTGTCATCTCGTTTTACATCTCCTCTGTTTTGGGTGTCATTTAATGAAGAAAAGAATCAACTCAGAGGACTGAACCCTTCAAAACAGGGCTATTTAAAAAAGAAAAAAATAAGTTAATTAGCATAAAAAATAATTGGGAAAATTCAGAATGAAAACCTCAGCCCCGGCCATCCAGGCCTGGGTTGGAACCCCTGTCCTATGTGGTTCCTTACCACCATACTAAGGGGGGGGTACCGCTTTTATATCATATCTATATAGATTCGGTTATTAACGCCCAATTACTAAAAAAAACTTTTAAAGGGCTGCCCCTGGATACAGCCTCATGGATTTCTGATGGCCCTTTTTAGCTTTTAGCTGCCTTCTGTGCCCTCAAAGCTTGTTTTTGTGGAATCATTTTTCAAACTAAATCTTTGAATTATAAGGATTCTTCAAGCCCTTTTTTGTAACTCCTTCTCCCAGAGGACATTCAAGCACCCGAACCCCCAAGTTCACAACATGCTGACAGTGCTGACTGGAATTCCCTCTCCCTCTGCTCCCGGGCCTCAGTTCAGATGATAATGTAAAAATTGTGACAGATGGCGGGGGCAATGCCAGGCGGGATGCCCACCACATTCCAGGGGACAAGGTGGGGAAACCCTGGGTGTCCCCCCTGGGAAAGGTGGCACAACCCGGGGCAGTGGTCCTGGATTTCCCCAGGGCTTCATGGGGGGTTGGAATTCTATGCACTCTGTGGGTTCCCGGCACCACCAGGGGTGCCAACAGGACAGACTGGCCCCCGGGACTGGTTTCCCGCCCCGGAAGTGCAGCGGGGGGCCAGCAAACAACCGCCTGGGGCACTTCGGGTGCCAAGGGGGAAGAAACCCACCCCCTGGCGACCAGAGTGGAGGGGGACTAAGCGGGGGGAGTGGTTAAAAAAGGAACTTGTTGTGGGTTTGAGGCTTTGGGACTGTGTTGGGGTGGGGACACGGGGGGAAACGTCCCGGCCCCGAAAGAAAAAAAAAAGTCTTTTGCTTTCTACGGGTCCTGTCCATCTTTGGGGGGCAGGCCCAATATAGCCTTTTTTTACAATTAAGACTCACTTTGGAACCTTTCCCGTATTTTAAATGTGTCTTTGGGGTTTATTCAGTAATTTGTCATTTGTAAACTCTGGTTTCATTTACCGGACGTGTTTATTATTGATGGGCAATCAAAAAAAATGGGAAATTAAAGCCTCAATTCAGGTCCGGCCACTAAAAGGGGGGGCTCAAAAGGGGGCAAGGCAAGGTTGATGGTCCCACTCGTCACCAGGGGCACAAATTACACCTTTACCACTCGATAACCGCACCAGCGGGGCCCCTCTTTATAAGATCCCACTCCAGCTCAGTCCCCAAAGCGCCATTTTCATACCTCAAGTTCACAGCGGGACTGACACCTGTTTGGGGACGTGATAATTTCTCCAACTTTTCGTCAGCTCTTTTCTTGGCGCCCCAAAGTGTAAAGGCGCACCTTGCGCCCTCTGGTTTTGTTTGCAAAAAGGTGGGGACAGAGGGACACCACCCGGGGGAGCTGCGGGCGGGGTTCTGCTGCTGCTGCTCTTTCAATGACAGTTGATGCTGGGGAAAGGAAGGACCGGAATGTCAACTTCAGGCAGACGGGGGGACAGCTCAATTAAAAACCGCCGAGGGCCCCCTTGGGGCTTTTTTTAAAAAAGGGGGAAAGAAAAATTCAGACCAATTTTTGGAACACACTACCTTTTTTAAAGGGAAAATTGAGCAGCACCTGGCAAGGGGCAGGAAGTATGGGCCCCAAAGAGGAGAATTGTGTTTTTCTGCGCCCAAAAATTTTAGAGGAGAAACAAAAAAGGGTCGACCAGATGATATCATTGAGTGGACTTTCAGAAAAAATTTGATGAGGTGCCCCTGAGGGCGGTGGGGCATCAAACATAGAAATGGGAAATTCAGGGGGTTTAGGTAGGTCAAATTTCTCAGACCAAAGGGAAAAAGAGGGGGATGGTGAAAGGAACCCTGGGTGGGTGGCGTTTAAAAGGTGGTGACCGAAGGGGGGGGTGATATTTTTAATATCTAGAAATGATTTTGATAGGGAAAATAAAAGGGGCAAGCTGGTGAAGTCTGCAGATGATACCAAGATAGGTGGTTAGCAGATAATGAGAATCAGAGGGGCTTGGGCAAGACTGGCTTTGGGGGATGAAATTTTATCAGTAAATATAAAGAAATTAAATAGAAGAAAATGGGAGGCTGCATTTAGAGGTCACCTTATGGAAGGTTTAGAATTAAGTTTGGGCTGCAAATTAACTTTCATACAATGCAGAGAATTAGGCCCACTGTGGTGGGCGGGGAAGGGGGTGGGTGCTTGCTGCTTTAAAATTTACAGGACAAAAAACGCTGAAGGGAGAGGTGAGAAAGGGTTTAAGGTGGGTTTTTTTAAAGGGTCTGGTTTTTGTGTTAAAAAGGCTAACAGAATGTCAGGTTATATAAGGCCTTTCGTGTGAATACAAGTCCCAAAAGGGGGTTCCCAGCCCTTTTTAATGCACTGGTGAGGCCTCATCGAGTTATCAGTTTTGGTTTCCATAAAAACACAGCACACTAAAAAGGTCCCGAGAAAGGCACAGGCTGATTCAGGGGCTGGGGGGTGAGTTTGGGGAAGTTAAAAAAGCTGAGCCTTAAAATTGCATTAGTTTGGTTTTTTTGGGGCTCAACACCAAGGGGGGTCTAAAAAAGAGGTCCACCTCATGAGAAGGTTTGGGGTCATGGGGACTCCCGCTTCACTTCCCGGTGCAGAAGCCATTAAGAAGGCAACAGAATGTAAAGGGTTTTATAGTTTGGCGTGTGGGTACAATCCGGAGGTTCTGCTGAATCTTTATAACACACTGGTGAGGCCTCATCTTCCTGGGGGCTTTGGTTCCCATAAACTTTAAAAGCACAAAGAAGGTCCAAAAAGGCGACTTTGATTAAGGGCTACAGGGGATGGATTTGAAGAAATAAAAAAGAGCAGCCTTTACTGTTTGCAAAAAAAATGGGGGGACCCGACTGAAGTGTTTAAAACGATAAGTCAATCAGTCCGGGGGATGAGGCGGTGATTTTTAAAAGAGTTCATCAAAACAGGGGGCACAGCTGGAAACTTTGAAGGGGAAAATTTCGCCAAAAGAAATGTTACCAAAGGTGGCCTTTTTTAGTCCACTGTCCCTGCACTCTCTTTTGGGATTGGGATCCCACCCCAACTACAGGGTGCCCCCCGCTGGCCCCACCAACACCTTTTTTCCCGCAAAACCAGGCTTTTCCCGTGGTTTTTTCTGGCTAGACTTGAAAATCTTACCCAGGTGGATGCCTCTTCGAAGTGCACTTTTTGAAGGATGATGGAAGCTCTTTCAAAAGGCACAGACATTTGGGAAAAAGAAAACCCCATTTTTGTGGTAGACAGGAGGACTTTGGGGGCTTTCAAAACTGACTTAGGGCTGGAGAGGGTTAGTTGGGTGAATGGCCCTTTTCGAGATTGTTCTAATGTTAATTTTTTTGAGCAAAAAAGGGGGGAAAATTTGTTTTTCGAGGGGAAAGCCCCCGGGGGTGGGGGTTTTAAATTTCGGGGCTAAAACAAAGGTTTTTACAAAAAAACAAAATCCAAAATTTAAACCCCAAAAACCCAAGGCTTTGGCCCCCCCTGTTTACCCCCAAACTGAA
>NW_024382661.1:0-7000 GCF_016835505.1 Polypterus senegalus
CAAATAGTGTGGTAGACAGAAGACCTTTATGCACTTTCAAAACTCAACTCGGTGTTGCTTTGAAGGAATTAAGTGGACAGGACTGGCAACCTTTGTTGGGCTGAATGGCCTGTTCCTGTCTAAATTCTTCTAATGTTCTAATGTAATAACTCCACAGACACAGTAACCAGTCTTGGGATTCAGACCAGCCATGTTGGATCCACACAGCAGCAGCAGCAGCAGCAGCACTAAATGCTGAGCCACCACAGTGAAGAAGGCAGCACCATTAAAGTGAGGGCGAGCCTTTTAAATATTTACCAAAATGAGTCCTCCCACCCACACAGCACCAACATGTCTGGCTCCTCTTTTTGGTCTATTTGACTTTCTTGTAGGGAAATGCATTGGAATCCGCCAAAAATTTCATTTCAAGAGTTTGATGAATCTCGACGTTTTAGATCTCCCTGGATCTGAAAACACCATTCTTGGAATTATGTCTATGTGTGTGTGTGTCTGTGTGTCTGTGTGTGTGTGTGTGTGTGTGTGTGTGTGTGTCTATGTGTGTGTGTGTGTCTGTGTCTGTGTGTTTGTCTGTGTGTCTGTGTGTGTCTATGTGTGTGTGTGTGTGTCTATGTGTGTGTCTGTGTGTGTGTGTGTGTGTGTCTATGTGTCTGTGTGTGTGTGTGTGTGTGTGTCTGTGTGTGTCTGTGTGTTTGCATTGCTATCTGAATGGGGACATACGCCTGACTGCACACCAACACAGTGAGGACCTCTGACCAAGTGGGGACCAAAAATGAGGTCCCCATAATTCTGCCCATTATAATTAATGCAAAATTGCTTCCTAAGGTGTGTACCATCAAAATCTACCATGACCCCAAAATTCATATTTCAATGAGTAAAATTTGTGTGTGTGTTTTGCCGCTGGATGCTCACAGTGTGTAAAACCCCCTACAGACACTTTGCGGTACTGCAGTGTGTTTTGGGGCTGGATGCTCACAGTTTTTAAAACCCCCTACAGACACTTTGCAGTACTGCAGGGTTAAGCACACTTTTGGTCACATGGCAGCAACACCGGATGTTCCCATTAGGTGCGTGCATATGGAGGAAAGATCGAAAGCCCGAAAGGATAAATCACAAACTGTTAAAAAAGGTAAACAGTGTTTTAATAAATGTTATGCTAGAGTAAGTAGTTAATCGTTGTTATTATTATTATTAGCCAATGAAGATGACGTTTTTATCTATTTAAAGCTTTGTTTGAATAAAAGTTTGTCAGGGTATGTTGTGTTTGTTGGTTTTTAAGAAGACCCTGCTTGACTATTTTTATATGCCAGCTTTATTATGCATTTAATTTTAAAACACAAATTATGCGTGTTTATATTCGGGAGTTTACATGTATATGTGTACATATATGTGTATATATACATAGAGAAAGAGAGAGAGAGACATATGTTGAAAATGAGAAGACAACGAATAAATCCGGAAAGCGAGGCTATTCGGTATGTGAGGTCATCTTCGGACAAATGCGGTTTGGAAATTAAATGTATCAGTTCAGAGAAAGGTAAGTTGTTTATAACCAATTTATTTTCTTAAATTATTAACATCGCATTTATATTAGCGAAGTACGTTTCACATACTCGGTCGTTCGCAGGACGTGGAGTTTTTGCGGTGGATGCATTGGAAAAGGGTGACTTTGTGGCCGAGTACCGCGGTCAACTAATAAACGGAGCTGAAAGCGAGAGGAGGAGGCGAGTGTACCATCCTGCCGCTGCTGTCTTTCTTTTCGACTTTAAATGGAATAGGAAAAGCTGGTGGTGAGCTGTATTTATTTTTCAAATTTATGGTGAAAGTGTACTACGGTCTGTTCCGAAGTTAATATTGCAATAGTTAACAAAACGTCAGAATGAAAGTAAACGGCAGAAAAAAGTAATACTACCAGACAGTATAATCAGGTTTCCCTGTCTCCGAATAAAAAATAAATGCTTAATAAAATACTTTATGATATATACAACAAATTTGCTTTAACATAAAAAAAAAAACCGGTATAATAATGACCTGATCGCGTACGTGTAATGCAGATATGCTGTCTGAAGTGGCGGGACTCCTGGAGAAGCAGCTCCGAGATCCGCGTTCTCAGACACCGCAGTTAGTAAGCACTTTATTTAATGGAATCAGCCACCTGCTTCGACTCTCTGTCCGCCCTTCTCTGCCTTAGAGGCAGTTCATATGCCCACTGTCCACCTGCCCTGTGAGACACGGTAGCGGCCGCACACTCGGGCAGATGGACTGTAGCAGCCTGGAAACGTGTCTGAAGTGCTTCAAGTGCTCTGTCTGCAACATAGCGATCGCGGAGCTGCTTTTATGTCAGTTTCTCAAGGTAGTCCTTTCCACGTAAGTGAGGAGCTTGCCCTCTCAGGTTCAGACCCAGATGTGCTACACGATTATTTCCACGGAACACTACTCATTCTAATACATGAGGCAAATTGGCTGTGTGTAATCTTTATGTATGTATTTAAACTGCACTGCTGTTACAGCATTGATGGAGCCAAAGATGATGGCTCTGTTGGAAGAATGATAAATGACAACCACAAAAGTCCAAACTGCAAAATCAAGAAACTGGCAGTAGATGGAATGCCACACCTCTGCCTGTTTGCTTTAAGAGATATTCTTCCTGGTGAAGAAATCACATACAGCTATGGAGATGGACCATGGCCTTGGAGAAAACAGGTAAGAACTGTAGTCTTTATTTATGTATTTAGGATTAGTTTAGGTTGTTGTCACCTGTGAAGTAATTATTTTTGTGTTTGTATGCAGGGAAAAGAAAAAGCCACTATTGTGTCATCACCATTACAGACAAATGACAAGGTAACTAAATCTACATTATTAATCTATACAGGCATTTTATTTTAATAAATTAAGACAGTTTTTCCCAAACTCGGTCCTGGGGACCCCCCGTGGCTGCAGCTTCTGTTTTAATTAAACTCCTGGACTAATTAAGTGAACTGATATTTCCCAAGTTCTGTGTTTAGGGAACAATACAGAAATTAGAAAAATAAGTTTGCTAAAAAAAAATATTAAAATGTACCAAGCAGTTATATAGGAATAATGTATTTTTTTTCTTTTTAACAGTGTTTTCATCGTGATTTTCATTCTACTTTTCCAGGTGTTCTAATTGTTTTATTTATCCACTATTTAATAATTATACTAATTAGTAGGTCTGACTTTAAAGTAGTTGCAGCCTTTGATTATTCCGTGTTGTTTGCCTGGGTGTCTGCTCTGCTCATTTTAAATTGTCATTATTAAGATACAACGAAGGAGGAAAAACTGCACAGATAAAGGGCAAAGTATAATGAAATCAACAAAAGAGAGTTAAGCATTTAAATATATCATAAAAGCAGAAATATTTTTAAATGTAAAAATCATGCTGCTTTGCTTTTGAAATGTCGAATAAAAAAAAAATACCAGCTAATTAAATGAGCTCAGTGTTATCACTTATTAGGAGTGTGGTTGGAACAAAACCTGCAGTCACAGGGGGTCCCCAGGGCCGAGTTTGGGAAAAACTGAATTAAGATATTATTAAAGAAGTACCAATAGTACACAGTATACATGCATTGCAATTTGTTACATTGCCTGAGTCTATATACTTTATTGCACTATTTTTAGATAATAAAGCTGTGTGATTGGAAGTGGAAATATATTTTTATATGATAATAAATTTAAGAAACACAAATATAGTGCCACAATTTCAATTAAAGGTATGAAAATGGATGGTGTACACTTAATTATAGGAAACTAAGAGAGGAAAGAATAAATATATGGTAAAATCGTTAATTGCAGACTCATTGTAAAGATTTTCCTAAACAAGAACATATTAGTATTCATTAGCATAATTTTGATATTTGCACTATAAATTTTCAGAAAACATACACAGTGTATGACTTAGTGAAACTTGTTTCCAACTTTTGTAGCACATAAACAATTCTGAATGAAACATGTGACAGAGAGAAAAATTAAGTGCACACACCAAAAGAATAAATGTTGTTTAAAGAGGAAGAAAAAGTATGGCTATCGTTTTGTGATATCATGTAAATCATGCAAAATGTACAACCATCTACAAGACCTAGAAACCCAGAAACTATTCAAGTAACTGAAAAGTTACTTAATTTTTATATGAACAATTTAGGCTTTTTTGAAGTTAAACATATTCATTGTAATAGGCTACTTTTTGGATTATGTAAAATATAAATTAACCCATATGAAATAACATTTCATGTACATACCATATAGTGCATATAGAAATGTGACTACTGCTGATTCAGAGTGCAATTTTTGAATCACAGTATCTTTGAATGAGAATTAGGTATTATAAGGAACGGTCAAGTCCTATCAAAGGTTTACTTTGGGCATTCATACAGTATTTATGACAAAATATATTTTAAAAATCCAACAAAGGTTTTAACATCTTTCATCAAGTGGGAAACCAGTAAGTTCATTTTAGTATTAGAAGTATTATTATTGCATGTAAGACTGGAAAGTGATAACAGCATACCTGCCTTTATTATGCATTTGATCAATATTCTGTTTTTAGGGCACTGGGGAAAGGGATGTTGCCCAAAGCCAGATCTTGGCTCAACAGCCTACACTGGCACAAGTAAAAGGCACTCTTGCTATTGATGAACAGGTACAATTCTTTATAGCCTTAAACGTTTATTATTAGACAAATACTTTACATCACTTAATGGTAAAATGTTATATATTATCCATTTTTTTCACTAATCATTTAATTATTTTTGCCTTCTCAGAACCCTGATGGAAGAGAGAAGACCCTCAGTCATAGCTTAGCTGAAAAGACTTCTGAACCTCAAGAGAAAGAAGCAGTTATTACTAATGAGCAGGTACAGTTTTTTTACTTAATTAGCAAATATAACTAGAAATACACAGTATATATCTTTTAATGGCAAGATGTCTTATTTTGCTTTTAAATTTTAATCTGCTACAGTTTATTTCACAAAGCTGTTTTGTTTAAAAATTATATAGTCATTACACATAAGATCAGTTAACTACATTCCTCACTTGCTTTATGTTCACATGATGAGAGTGATCTGAAATATATCTGAATCCTCACAGGAACTGTGTCATTGTTATGCATTTCTTACTGCCCACCCTACTTCACTGAGGTCCCCCTAATGAAAATGACCTGAAGTATGTGTGAGAGTCCCCATAAGGGCAGTTAGTGAAGATGGGGTTACTTGTGCTACCATCCCCCACTTGCTTTAGGTCTACACAATTGTTGTGACTTGAAATGTGTGTGAGTCCCCACTAGGTTACTTAGTGATGATGGGGTTTCTTGTGCCACTGTCTACCCACTTAGTTTAGGTCCACACAGTGTTTGTGACATGGAATGTGTGTGAGTTCCCACAAGGACAGCGTCTTGTGTTTTAAATCCTAAAATATCTTTTTACTTCACTGAGGTCCCCTTAATGAAAATGACCTGGAATGTATGAGAGTCCCCATAAGGGCAGTTATTGAAGATGGGGTTACTTGTGCTACCATCCCCCGCTTGCTTTAGGTCCACACAATGGTTGTGACTTGAAATGTGTGTGAGTCCCCACTAGGTTACTTAGTGATGATGGGGTTTCTTGTGCCACTGTCTACCCACTTAGTTTAGGTCCACACAGTGTTTGTGACATGAAATGTGTGTGAGTTCCCACAAGGACAGCGTCTTGTGTTTTAAATCCTAAAATATCTTTTTACTTCACTGAGGTCCCCTTAATGAAAATGACCTGGAATGTGTGAGAGTCCCCATAAGGGCAGTTATTGAAGATGGGGTTACTTGTGCTACCATCCCCCACTTGCTTTAGGTCCACACAATGGTCGTGATTTGAAATGTGTGTGAGTCCCCACTAGGGTACTTAGTGATGATGGGGTTTCTTGTGCCACTGTCTACCCACTTAGTTTAGGTCCACACAGTGTTTGTGACATGGAATGTGTGTGAGTTCCCACAAGGACAGCGTCTTGTGTTTTAAATCCTAAAATATCTTTTTACTTCACTGAGGTCCCCTTAATGAAAATGACCTGGAATGTGTGAAAGTCCCCATAAGGGCAGTTATTGAAGATGGGGTTACTTGTGCTACCATCCCCCACTTGCTTTAGGTCCACACAATGGTTGTGACTTGAAATGTGTGTGAGTCCCCACTAGGTTAGTTAGTGATGATGGGGTTTCTTGTGCCACTGTCCACCCACTTAGTTTAGGTCCACACAGTGTTTGTGACCTGAAATATGTGTCAGACCCCACAAGTATAGCTACATAAAAGATAGATTAACTCCTGCTCACCCCTTACTCTATGTCCCCACAGTGAATGTGAACTGAAGTATATGCAAGTTCTCACTAGGATTGTTGGTGGTGCTTCAGTACTTCTACCTCACTCAAATTCATTTAGGTCGCCATAATAAAAATCAACTGCTATAAATGCTAGTTCTAATAATTATAGTTAATGAAGAAAAGTTGACTCTCCTGTATGTGTTGCACTTATTCTTAAGACCTAATGAACTGTTGTCTTGTCTCCATATTCAATATTCAAGATTTGGCCTGAAAAATGTATTAAGCATAATCTCATTTAATTTACATTATGTACAGCATAATGTAAAATCTGGTATTCTGTTATCCCTGTAATTGCCTATAACGACACTTAACACTTATTTGAGCAGAAAGTATTTGATTGTAACTGGCCTTTGCAAAGTGTAAAAGTAAAAAGCAACAATGATAGCAATAGTAGGAATATTGCTACTATTGCTAATAACAACAGTAATAATACTAACACATCGTAATGTGTGTCAAACGAATATGACACCCAATTATATTTTTACAGACTGAAGACAACAGTGGATCTGACACTGAACCAGTTTCTTTAGAAAAGAGAGAGCTTGACTGTACTGTGCCAAAACTTAAGCGCTCTGACAGTGTTATTGTAAGTTATACCTCAATGGCATAAACTTTATAATTCAATATTTTCACTATAAAAATAAC
>NW_024382662.1:0-26480 GCF_016835505.1 Polypterus senegalus
GCCCACCACCAGTTCTTTTGTCTCGCTGATGTTGAGTTGCAAGTGGTTCTTCTTGCACCACAAGACAAAGTCCTCCACGACTTTCCTGTACTCTGACTCATCTCCATTATTAATGGAGGAGTCATCTGAAAATGTCTGTAGATGTCAAGCGCTGGTATTGTGCTATAAGTTTGTTGTGTGGAGGGTGAACAGGAAGGCAGACAGGGCAGGTCCCTGAAGTGTTCCAGTATTTCACACCACCATTACTGACATACAGTCCCTGAGCCTCACAAACAGACGTCTGTTGATCCTGGAGATTGAGGGTCCATGGTGCCAGCTTTGTCCAAGTGGCAGTAGGTTCTATATAAGTGTCTGAGAGGTGAACTGCAGATGATTCAGATGTTCTGTAATTTCACTTTTTTATAGCTGCATTTTAGTTGAACCCCCAGTAGACTACACATGCATAGAATTATCATATTCTTCTGGGATTTGCAATCTTTGCGCTTCTCTGCTTTCTTTTTTGTTTTTTCTGTGTTGTCGTTATGTGCCACCACCACCACCACCTGACTGAAACTCCGTGTCCCCTGGTCATCCCCGACTGAAGGTTCCCACATGACCCACTGTGTTGAATCCTGTGAGACAAAGCCAGGAAACAAGAAGGAGCAACTTCAGCCCAGTCATGTGAGGTTGAATGCCTAGTGGGGCTGTGCGGCCTTTTGGCCCCTTGAACCCCTGCAAATTTTGTGTTTTCCTTCTGTTCTCCCAGATATCTGAACTTCATGTCAGACTCATCTTTAGAAACTTGTAATATGAGGTCACCTATAAGACGCTCCTTTTCACTAATTAATTATCCATGTAAGTTTGTGTTGATTTGCTTTTATTACTTTTTCATTATTATTCTGACACAATTTAATTTGTTTTTCTTTATTTGCAACTATTTCTCTTAAACTTCATCCTGTGTATGAATGTGTGCCATAGAAATGCATGCTGTTGAAGTTGTTATTGTCACAGTACTGATTATTATAGCAAGCTTATAGTTTAAAAATGATAAAGAAACTGCAATAAACCAAACACACAATAAGCAAATAAAGAAATAAATAAAGGTCACATTCGCCCTGATTCTGGTGTTTGTGCTCTATAAAATAAAACAACACCTTCGTCTCCTCCATTAACGCTTGGTGCTTTGATGAAGGTGCATTGAAAGAAAAGTATTTCGGTCCGATTCTTAAGAGTGACGCATTACGATGCTATGATTGCCAGCGACCTGAATCAAGTAACTTCTTTATTTATTTTGTTGATTTCTACAAGTTTAATGTGTTCATTTTGTCACAGTTTCTGAATTTAAAGAAATATTTGGGTCAGTTTTGTAAGATTTACACGTTTCAGTTCTATGACAAATGTCAATTACAGTGCATTGTGTAATCTTAAAATACATTGAAATTCTTTACATATGTAAGTTTAAAAAAACAATTCAAAAAATCATAATGCGCCTAAAAATAAAGAGTTGACTAAACCTCCTTGCTGTTTATTTATCATACACTGACGCTCCATTAATATTCATACGGTTAGCTGTACTGCATCGACACAAACACTGTCGATATGGACGATATGTGTCGCTGAACTTTACTAACTCTGTAGTATCGGATGCTTTGGTTATGTCAGGTGGCCATCAAATCTAGCAGAGCATTAAAAACAAATTAACAATCATAAATCAGCTTCCACAGCTACACAAAACCCATAGAATTCACAAAAATAAATCACTTCACTAGTAAAAGTCGCTCACTCGGTCCCCGAATTTATAAAGGTGTGGGGATCCCTTGGACCACAATGCAACAAAAGGGGTGGATCTTTATGCAAATTTAAGAGAGTCACGTATACAAAAAATTTCATTCAGCTGAGTACTGTGAAAATGGGCATCCCATGGTTTGAGTATTAAAAAAGTGTGAATTGTGATGAAGACAAACTTAAGATACGTGAGTGAAGACAACAATCCGTGATTACGCTTCTGTTCAAAGAAAATCATTGGATTGTTTTGTTTCATCACAAGTTAATGTGACATCTAGGAGAACTGCGTCATCACTAGAAAAAGCAACGTTACGAAATATCAAGAAACCTGTTTTTTGTAAGTTATATTAACTTAAATTAGAAAAGTGATGCGAACAACCCTGTTGGCATATTTTTTGAGTAAATGACACATTTCAGTTCATGAGATTTCTTGTCATTGACCTAAAACAGTTCAAATATTCCCAGCTAGAAGCGTCACAGCATGCAGATGCACAATAGCAGCACTTCACCTGTTAATCTTTAATTGAAAAATATTTGTGAAGGTCCTGCAATGTCAAATTCTCTACATCGAAATGCATGTGAATTTCCCCTTGGGATTAATAAAGTATCTATCTATCTATCTATCTATCTAGATTTTCATGTACTAGTTAATTGTAATAGTGTGTGTATGGCCAACAAGAATGTGTTTATAAGGGTGAAAGTACACACACTTACTTATTAGACTCACGTTCACACTCTAAAAGTTAAGCATTTTTAAATAAATATCACTTGAAATAATAATATGCATATTAACTTTGTCAAAGATCACTTAAGTGTGTATTCCATTCACACAGCCAATGACTTTTAGAAATCCTGTCATCCATTTCTTCATTTGACAGACACTTTTACAAGTGCAATCAATCAATCAATCAACATTTATTTATATAGCACATATTCATACAAAAAAATGTAGCTCAAAGTGCTTTACAAAATGAATAGAAAAATAGAATAAAAAAATAAACATAAGTCAACATTAATTAACATAGAATAAGAGTAAGGTCCGATGGCCAGGGTGGACAGAAAAACAAAAAACTCCAAAGGCTGGAGAAAAAATAAAATCTGTAGGGTTCCAGACCAAGAGACCCCCAGTCCCTCTGGCAATCTACCTAACATTAGTCAAACAGTCCTCTTTGTATTTAGGGTTTTCATGGAAGGACCTGATGATGATGGTCACGTAGACTTCTGGCTTTCAGTCCATCAATGTTGGTGCATCATGAAGCTTTGAGTAGGTGGTGGTGGCGCAGGCCGCCACCACAAAGAAACCGGAAAAAGAAACAAAAGAGAGTAGGGGTCAGTATGGATTTTAGAGCCACCATGAATAGTTATTATGAAGAATTGAACATACAGAGTATCAGGATTAAGTTAAAGTGAAGTTATAAAAAGGCCATGTTAAAGTAATGTGTTTTCAGCAGTGTTTTAAAGTGCTCTACTGTATCAGCCTGGCGAATTCCTATTGGCAGGCTATTCCAGATTTTGGGTGCATAACAGCAGAAGGCCGCCTCACCACTTCTTTTAAGTTTAGCTTTTGGAATTATAAGGAGACACTCATTTGAAGATCTAAGGTTACGATTTGGAATATAAGGTGTCAGGCATTCCGATATATAAGATGGAGCGAGATTATTTAAGGCTTTATAAACCATAAGCAGTATTTTAAAGTCAATCCTGAATGACACAGGCAACCAGTGTAGTGACATCAAAACTGGAGAAATGTGTTCGGATTTTCTTTTCCCAGTTAGGATTCTAGCAGCTGCATTCTGCACTCGTTGCAAATGATTTATGTCTTTTTGGGTAGTCCTGAGAGGAGTGCGTTACAGTAATCTAGTCTACTGAAAACAAAAGCGTGAATTAATTTCTCAGCATCTTTCAATGATATAAGAGGTCTAACTTTAGCTATGTTTCTTAAGTGAAAAATGCTGTCCTAGTGGTCTGATGAATATGCGATTTAAAATTCAGATTACAGTCAACGGTTACCCCTAAATTTTTTACTTCCGTCTTAACTTTTAATCCTAGTGCATCAAGTTTATTTCTGATAACCTCACTGAATCCATTATTGCCAATTACTAAAATTTCAGTTTTCTCTTTATTTAGTTTGAGAAAATTACTATTCATCCATTCAGAAATACCAGTAAGACATTGTGTTAGTGAATCAAAGAGTCGGAGTCATCAGGTGCTATTGATAAGTACAGCTGTGTGTCATCAGCATAGCTGTGGTAGCTCACGTTGTAACCTGAGATAATCTGACCTAACGGAAGCATGTAGATTGAGAATAGCAGCGGACCAGGATAGAGCCTTGTGGACCACCATATCGGATATCATGTGTCTTTGAGATTTGATTACCACAACTCACAAAGAATTTTCTCCCTGCCAGGTAGGATTCAAACCAATTTAAGACACTGCCAGAGAGGCCCACCCATTGACTAAGGCGATTTCTAAGAATATTATGATCAATGGTGTCAAATGCAGCACTCAGATCTAAGAGGATGAGAACAGATAAATGGCCTCTGTCTGCATTTACCCGCAAGTCATTTACTACTTTAACAAGTGCAGTTTCTGTGCTGTGATTTGTTCTGAAGCCTGACTGAAATGTATCAAGAATAGCATGTTTATTTAGGTGGTCATTTAACTGCATAATGACTGCCTTCTCTAGAATTTTACTTAAGAAGGGCAGGTTAGAAATGGGTCTAAAATTTTCAAAGGCAGAGGGGTCAAGATTATTTTCTTGAGCAGGGGTTTAACTACAGCAGTCTTAAGACAGTCTGGAAAGAACCCCGTATCTAATGACGAATTAACTATGTCCAGAATATTGTCAATTAGCACGCCTGATATTTCTTTGAAAAACCTGGTTGGTATTGGGTCAAGGACGCAGGTGGAGGGTTTCAGTTGAGAGATTATACTATGTAATTCAGGTAAATCTATCCTGGTGAAAGCATTTAATTTGTTTATAACGGAGTACCGGGGCTTTGGAGGTTCTGCAGTGTTGGGGAGATATACTATGTTATCTCTAATATCATTAATTTTTTGAGTGAAAAATACAGCAATGTTCTCACAGGTTTCACTGGAAGTATTCTGGGGGCATTCCTTTGTGTTACCTGGTTTAACAGACGATCAATTGTTGAAAATAAGACTCTGGGATTACTAGCATTGTTATTTATAATATTAGAGAAATAGCAGCCTCTCAAGACGGACAGTGTTATTGTATTCTGTTATTTTAACTTCAATATCTCATAATGGATAGTTAGTTTAGTTTTCCTCCATTTACGCTCAGCTCTACGACATGTTCTTTTTAAATCAGACACTCTTTGGGTCTTCCATGGAATAACAATACTAGAAGATTTTTTAACTGTCTTTTCAGGTGCAACTATGTCAACAGCAGTTCTTACTTTAGAATTAAAGTTTTCCACTTTACTATTTACATTATCCTCGCTATTATAGCTGGCATTATAAACGGACTGATTGCTTAGAATAGTTGTAAGTTTTAAAGCTGCTGATGAGTCAAAGAAGCGTTTTTAACAAAATGCTTCTCATGAGCGTTTTCTATCTTTATTTCTATATTAAATAGTAGAAGGAAATGGTCTGATAGACCGATATCAATGACCTGCTTTATATCAACTTTAAGTCCTTTAGTAATCACTAAGTCTAACGTATGACCTGCTTTATGTGTAGGCTGATTTACGAGCTGCCTCAAATCAAAAGAGTCCAGGAGGTTCATGAATTCCTTTACCTTTTGGTCACACTGATTGTCGACATGAAAGTTAAAGTCGCCGACTATTAAGAGTGTGTCATAGTTTGTAACTAAAATTGACATTAAGTCAGAGAATTCCTCAAGGAAAGACGTTATATTTAGGAGGTCTATACACGGATAATACGAGAACGTGAGAATCTCCATGAATAACAACGGCGAGATACTCAAAGGACTTAAATTTACCAAAACTAACATCTTTACATTTTAATCGCTCGAGTAAATGTTTGCCAATCCGCCCCTTTTTCCCTGGCGGTCGCACGAGTAAAACTGTAATCCGGAGGCAGATTCGATTAAAACTGCCGCCCCATTGAATTAAGCCATGTTTCATTTAGCGCAATAAAATCAATGTTTCTATCACTAATAAGATCATTTATAAAAAATGTCTTGTTAGTTAAAGCTCTAACATTTAATAGTGCCATATTTAATGTTTCTGAAGGGCAGAGCTGAATTTTATGCGTGTTATTGGTAATCGGAACAAAAATTAAGTTATTTTTGTTAACGCCGCTCTGTGTGTACTTTTTATGTAATCTACAATCCGTTTTTATAGTCTTAATGCAGTGTTGATCTGAAGTAGTAATTTCAATTAAATTATTGGTGTTTTTGCCGCACTGCCTAGATTTTTACGTGCATTAAGATTTGTTATTAGATTATTAATGATGTGCACTTTAACGGAAGACTCTGTTAAGCCATTATGTCCTATCAAAGCAGTAGCATTACGTAAGGGGTTAAGTAGAAGTAGACAGTCAAGATGACGAATTACCTTAGCGATGTTTTCGGAGAGGACCCGGGGCCAAATCTATTCGGATGCAGTCCATCCCGCTTGAAGAAGCGCGGCCTTTCCCAAAAAAGATCCCAGTTGTCTATAAACCCGATGTCTTGATTTTCGCAGAAGCCTCTCAGCCAGTTGTTTAAACCCAGCAGACGACTGTAGTATTCATGCGATCGTCTGACGAGAGGTAGTGGACCCGAGATGAAGATTTTTGCGGATGGGGTCCTCTCCTTCGTGTCTTCAACTAGTGCTGCAAAGTCAGCCTTGAGAACCTCTGACTCTCGGTGCCTTATGTCGTTTACGCCGGCATGTAGAATGATGGATCCAATTGCCCTCTTGTGCTTCTGGTAGAAGGTCGGCGCCCGCCTCATCACATCTCGAACTCGAGCACCGGGAAAACAAGAAACAAAGGATTTTTGATTAGGGCACGTGATATTCAGGTTTCGTACAATCGAATCCCCTACCACGATTACATCACCCGGGGTTGAAGGCAGACTGGGGACGCGGAGAGGGTCGAATCGGTTCTGGATTTGAATGCTCTCCTGTGCCGCTGGAGGTGTTCTAGCCTTGAACCCCCGCCTGCAAAGCTGAAACCCGTCGAGGTCTTCATCAGCATTGTCGTTGTTCCTACCAGGCGCGGGGGTGAAGCTTACTTGCCCTTGGACTTGAGCGGCACGAGGTGGGGTTGATGTTACGCCGACTTCAGTTGTTTGGTGTGGTTTGTCCAGCAGCCGAGTCTTCAATTCTCTGAGGTACCTTCGTCTGGACAGGAGTTTCTGAATCTGTTTGTCGAGTGCCTGAGTTCCTCGACAACGACGGCAACGCGATTCATCTCACTGTCGGCCATTGTCTGCTTCTACTTCGCTTCGCCGTCACCTAGGAAAGAAAGAGAGAAAGTTAGTGAGAATCCACAGTCCAGTGCAGTAACCATCTGTTGGGATGAGTATGGCAGCACTCACAGAATTTCAAAAGATCTCTGCTCTCAGAATAATCTGAATAAAAGCGTACTCCTTCCAGTGAATTCTCAAGCATATAATATTAGATTAGATATCCTACCTTTTATCATTGCAGAACAGTTTAAATACCTAGGGGTAAACATCATAAGTAAACATAAAGCTCTATATCAACAAAATTTCGCTGTCTGCATGGAAAAAATTAAGCAAGACTTGCATAGATGGTAAACCCTTCATCTCACACTAGCTGAAAGAATTAACATGGTTAAGATGAATATTCTTCCTAAGCTCCTTTTTTTTATTTCAAAACATTCCAATATACATTATTAATAAATCATTCTTTAAGCAATTAGATTCAACAATAACCTCATTTATTTGGAATTCTAAACATCCACGCATCCAAAGAGCGACCCTACAAAGACAAAAAGGCAGAAGCGGCATGGCTCTACCTAACTTCCAGTTTTATTACTGGGCAGCAAATATACAGGCGATAAAAACCTGGACACAAATAGAAGAACATACACAGGCTTGGACCGCAATAGAAGTAAAATCCTGCAGTACTTCTTTGTATTCCTTGCTTTGTACTCCAATAAACAGACGTTATCGGCAATATACTAATAACCCAATTGTGCTTCACTCACTTAGAATATGGAACCAATGTAGAAAGCATTTTAAAACGGAGAAGCTTTTATCTGTGGCACCTCTGCAAGAGAAACACCTCTTTCAACCTTCAAAAACATATGCAGTTTTTAATATCTGGAAAAAATTTGGAATTAACTTGCTTAGAGATCTTTATATAGACAACGTCTTTGCTTCCTATGAACAATTACATTCCAAATTTAACATTCCAGCTACACATTTCTTTCACTATCTTCAAATCAGGAACTTTGTTAAACAGAACCTTCCCGATTTTCCTCATCTTGCACCCTCATCCATACTGGAAAAAATATTTCTCAATCTCAAGGACTCAGACACCATCTCTACAATATATAAAATCATTTTACAATCCCTCCCTTTCAAAGATCCAAGAGGGCACTGGAAAAAAGATCTCTCAATTAATATATCAAAAAAGGAGTGGAAAGTAGCAATGCAGAGAATTCACTCGAGCTCCATATGCACAAAGCATACAATTATACAACTCAAAATTATATATCGAGCACATCTGTCTCGACTAAAACTCTCCAAAATGTTTTCAGGGCCTCATCCAAACTGCAAACGCTGCAACCAAGTCCCAGCCTCACTGGGTCACATGTTCTGGGCCTGCACCAAATTAACATTATTCTGGACAAAAATTTTTAATTACCTTTCAGACAGCCTTGGATTCACAATCCCTCCTAACCCATTAACAGCTGTGTTTGGGGTTCTTCCAGATGGTATTAAAGTGGAGAAAGACAAACAAATTGTGATTGCATTCACTACACTTTTGGCACACAGACAAATTCTGATTAACTGGAAGAACCCAAACTCTCCTCTTTTCAGTCAGTGGGAAACTGATGTGTTATATTATTTGAAATTGGAAAAATTCAAATACACAGTTAGAGGATCTGTGCAGACTTTTCTCAAAACATGGCAGGATCTAATCAGTAATATTTTAAAATAAGCTCATAAAGCACAGAGAATTTATTAATTTAGGTATGTTTACAAACCTTAAATTTCACGCCGTTTGCCTTGCTCTCTCTCTCTCAGGGGTGGGGATCGATTTGTCCTTAACTCAATTTTTCTTTTTGTAAAAACTTGATTGATTTGTATGGATTGCAATAAGACTAATAAAAAAAAAAAAAAAAAGAGAGATTCCAGACCAGACAGGTTGGAATAGGGGGGTCACGGTCACAAGGCGGAAGGTAAAGGGTGCACACTGTCCGGGGTCATCAACCCCAGAATTAGAAGTGTCTAACCGTTATTATGTCCTGGCAGAGCTGGACGGTGACTCTGATAATTCTGAGGTGGTAGGCAGGGTTGAGGAACCCCAACGGGCCACCTCAAAATCAGTTCCCAAAAAAAGAGATGTAGTGATAGTTGGGGACTCAATCATTAGGGGGATTGAAGCGCAGGTGTGCTCCAGAGAGAGAGAGTCTCGCACAATGTGTTGCCTTCCGGGAGAACAGGTCGGGGACATCCCTAGAAGTGTGGATAGGCTCTTGGCTCTTGGGGTGGATCCAGTTGTCATTGTCCACGTTGGAACAAATGACATACAGTACATAAGGGTAGTCTGTCAGTTCTGTGATCCAAATTCAAAGAGTTAGGTGCCAACCTGAGGAGCAGAACTGACAAGGTAGTCTTCTCCAAAATTCTGCCTGTGCCATGTGCCAGTCCAGGTAAGATTGAGGAGATTAGAAGGCTTAACGCATGGCTCAAATCTTGGTGCAGCGTAGAAGGGTATAGGTTTATGGTGCACTGGGAGTCCTTTTGGAACAGATGGGACCTGCTCAGGCGTGATGGGTTACATCTGAACTGGATGGGCACCAATGTATTGGGGAGGCGTATGTGTAGGCTAGTTGAGGACTGGGGGGCAGGGAGTTTAGGACAGGCCAGGTTTAGATCTATACATGGAAGAACAAACAATGGTATAGAAATAAAAATGCACAGTAATGTAAATTCTAAGCAAACACGTAAATGTAGAAGGAGTAACACATTAAAAATAGCTTGTCTTAATGCTAGAAGTATCAAAAATAAGGTAAGTGAGTTGGAGTTGTATGTAGCAGAGCATAATTATGATATTATAGCAATAACGGAAACCTGGCTAAATAACAAAGATGGGGATGAGTGTAACATAGAGGGATACACATTATTAGGAAGGAGAGACAGAACAGAAAAGGAGGTGGGGTTGCTGTTTATGCCAAACAGGGTTTAAATGTAAGTCCTCTTCAGTTGGATGATGAGCCCCATCTTAGTGAGGACATGTGGCTTCACCTGGAAAATATTAGGGAAAGAGGTCTTATTTTAGGAGTGTGTTATAGACCACCCAATTCAGACAGTAATTTCAACACACATCTTTTTAGTGATATCAAAAAGGCAAGTTTACAAGGAGATATTATAGTCATGGGGGACTTTAATTATCCAAATATTAACTGGGATAACCTTGCAGATGGAGGAGCACAAGAGGAGGAGTTTTTAGAAGTAATCAGTGACTGTTTGTTAACACAGCATGTTAAAGAGCCAACAAGGGGTGAAGCCTGTCTGAATTTAGTATTCTGTAATAATCAGGATAGAATTGAGGGTGTAGTGGTGATAGCACCACTAGGGTCACGTGACCAGAATGTAATACAATTCTCAGTATTTTATAAGAGTGCAGATGCAAAGACTAAAATTAAGTTGAACTTTAGTAGGGCTAATTTTGAGCAGATGCAACAAAGTCTAAGTAGGATAAACTGGGATAAGCTTTTAAATGTGGAGACAGTCGAGGAGCAGTGGAACAGGTTTAAAAATGTTTTACATGTAATGCATGACAGATACAGACCTACATTAGGAATTAATAGGAAACTAAAAAAACTCCACAATGGATTAATAAAGATTTAAAAAAGAAGTTGCAAAGGAAAAAACTGCTGTATAAGGCATATAAGACTAATGACTGCAAAGAGAATCGTAGAGCGTATGAGAACATGAGGGCAACCATTAAGAAGGATATCGGGGAGGCTAAAAGACAGTTGGAGAGGAATATAGCAGATAAGGCGAAAGAAGACCCCAAGAGATTCTTTCAGTATTTTAGTAGTAAAAGAACAGTTAAGGAGGAGGTCAAGTTCATCAGGAATAGTAAAGGGGAATTAAAAGATACAGACAATGAAATAGCAGATGCCCTAAACTCATCCCATTATATAAAAAGGGTGACAGGGCAGATCAGAGCAACTATAGGCCAGTAAGCTTAACATGCATCACAGGAACATTAATGGAAGGAATTATTAAGGATAAGATTGAGCAACACATGGCAAGGACAGGAGTTATTCTGAACAGTCAGCATGGGTTCAGAAGAGGGAGGTCGTGTTTTACTAACATGTTGGAATTCTATGAGGAGGCAACAAAAGCATATGATCAAAGTGGAGCTTATGATATTATTTATCTGGACTTTCAGAAAGCATTTGATAAGGTGCCACATGAGAGGTTGGGCATCAAGTTAAAAGAAGTTAAAAGAAGTGGGAGTTCAGGGTGATGTTTTTAGATGGGTGCAGAATTGGCTCAGACACAGGAAGCAGAGGGTGATGGTACGAGGAACCTCATCAGAACTAGTAATAGTGCTGACCAGCAGGGGGCAGTGCTAGGACTGCTGCTATTTTTAATATATATAAATCATTTAGATAGGAATATAAGGAACAAGCTGGTTAACTTTACAGATGATACCAAGATAGGTGGATTACCAGATAATTTGAAATCCGTTATATCATTACAGAAGGACTTGGATAGCAGACAGGCTTGGGCAGATTTGTGGCAGATGAAACTTAATATCAGTAAATGTAAAGTATTACACATTGGAAGTAAAAATATTAGGTCTGAATACAGAATGGGCGGTCAGAAAATCGAGAGTACACCTTATGAGAAGGATATAGGAGTCGTAGTGGACTCCAAGCTATCAACTTCCCGACAGTGTTCAGAAGCCATTAAGAAGGCTAACAGAATGTCAGGTTATATAGCGCCTTGATCTGTGGAGTACAAGTCACAGGAGGTTCTGCTCAACCTTTATAATGCACTGGTGAGGCCTCATCTTGAGCACTGTGTGCAGTTTTGGTCTCCAGGCTACAAAAAGGACATAGCAGCACTAGAAAAGGTCAAGAGAAGAGCGACTAGGCTGATTCCAGGTTTACAGGGGTTGAATTATGAGGAAAGATTAAAAGAGCTGAGCCTTTACAGTTTAAGCAAAAGAAGATTAAGAGGTAATGTGACTGAAGTGTTTAAAATAATGAAGGGAATTAGTCCAGTGGATCGAGACTGTTATTTTAAAATGAGTTCATCAAGAACACGGGGGGGACACAGTTGGAAACTTGTTAAGGGTAAATTTCGTACAAACATTAGGAAGTTTTTCTTTACACAAAGAATGATAGACACTTGGAATAAGCGACCAAGTAGTGTGGTAGACAGTAAGACGTTAGGGACTTTCAAAACTCGACTTGATATTTTTTTGGAGGAAATAAGTGGATAGGACTGGCGAGCTTTGTTGGACTGAATGGCCTGTTCTCGTCTAGAGTGTTCTAATGTTTTAATCCCTTGACACTGGCTCTGTGCCAATCACTTTTAAAATCGTTTCTGTAACCCCAATGTTAAAAAAGTCTGGTCTTGATGCTGACGATCTTAACAATTTTCAGCCTATTTCCCACTTACCTTTTCTGTCAAAAGCTGTTGAGCGTGTTGTAGCTTCCCAACTCACCAACTACTTAACTTCTAATAATTTGATAGAACCTTATTAATCGGGTGCCAGGGCACAGCACAGCTGTGAAACTGCTCTGCTACAGGAAACCAATGATTTTCATATGGCAGCAGACTCTGGACAAACCAGCATATTAATTCTGTTAGACCTCAGTGCAGCATTTGACACTCAAATCAGACATGACATTCTACTGTCCAGAATGGAGAACATGCTGGGTATCTCTGACACTGCCCTTCAGTGGTTCAAGTCCTATCTGACTGATAGCCAACAGCAGATCCAGCTCAGCGCGAGTCACACAAGGAGCTCCTCAGGGCTCTGTCCTTGGCCCTCTTCTCTTCTGTATTTATATGCTTCCTCTTGGCCATATATTTACGTAGTTATGGACTGGGCTATCATTTTTATGCAGACGATACTCAACTTTATTTCAATGTTAAAAGTGGAACTTCATCAGAGCTTTCTCAGCTCACAATCTGCCTCAGTGAAATTAAAACCTGAATGAAGCAGAACTCTTTAAAATTAAACTGCAATAAAACTGAACTCCTGCAAATTGGGACAAAAGTGCAACTTAATAAAATGAGCTCCTTCGCAGTCAATCTTGGAGGTGATCTCATCAGACCTGCCTCTACTGCAAAGAACCTTGGTGTCATTTTTGATTCCTCCCTTTCTTACTCCACCCACATAAATCACATTAAGAAACTTTCTTACTTTCACCTCAGTAACCTATCCGTATTCGCTCCTTCCTCTCCTTTTCTAATGCTGAGAAACTTGTCCCTGCTTTTATCACATCCCACATCGATTATTGTAACTCCCTACTGGCAGGTGTCCCTTCTAATCTTCGATCACAGCTCCAGCTTATTCAAAACTCGGCTGTAAGAGTCCTTACTCGAACCAGCAGCAGCGAGCACATCACACCATCCTGCTTCGTCTTCACTGGCTCATTTTGTCTTACAGAATGGAATATAAAATCCTACTAATAACCTACAAAGCCTTAAATAACCTCGCGGCAAACTACATCAGTGACCTTCTCCATCACTATGTGCCTGCCTGCCCACTAAGGTCCTCTGATTCTGGTAATCTTGTTGTGCCCCACACTAATCTACACTCCATGGGTGACAGCAGGGCCTTCAGCTGTATAGCGAGGGCCCAGACTCTGGAATGACCGACCGAAATTAATCAGGTCAGCTGACTCCATGAATTATTTTAAAAAACAACTCAAAACTCTTCTGTTCAGGAAGGCTTTTAGCTCTACCTGACTTTATTACCTTCTCTCAGTTTACCTCCATGTCAAGATGCTCATGTAACCTGTGTGTGTGTGCTAGACCATCAATTATGTTCACTGAATTTACTGTCTTAATCTTTTTTATTTATTTATTTGGTTTGTACAATGCTATATACTGTATACCCTGCCATTCTGTCTTATATTCTGTAAGTGCCTTGAGCATCGGAAAGGCGCTATATAAATAAAATGTATTATTATTATTATTATTATTAAGCATGGAGGTGTCTAGGAGAGACGGCAGTGGAGTTTTTAACCAGATTGTTTAATGGAATCTTGGAAAGTGAGAGGATGCCTGAGGAGTGGAGAAGAAGTGTACTGGTGGGCCGATATTTAAGAATAAGGGGGATGAGCAGGACTACAGTAACTACAGGGGGATAAAAGTGATGAGCCACAGCATGAAGTTATGGGAAAGTGTAGTGGAAGTTAGGCTAAGAAGTGAGGTGATGATCAGTGAGTAGCAGGATGGTTTCATGCCAAGAAAGAGCACCACAGATGCGATGCTTGCTCTGAGGATGTTGATGGAGAAGTATAGAGAAGGCCAGAAGGAGTTTCATCATGTCTTTGTGGACCTGGAGAAAGCATATGACAGGGTGACTGAGAGGAGCTGTGGTATTGTATGAAGAAGTCAGGAGTGGCAGAGAAGTACTTAAGAGTTATACAGGATATGTACGAGGGAAGTGTGACTGTGGTGAGGTCTGCAGTAGAAGTATTAAACTAATTCAAAGTGGATGTGAGATTACATCAGGGATCGGCTCTGAGCCCTTTCTTATTTGCAATGGTGACAGACGAGATTAGACAGCAGTCCCTGTGGACTATGATGTTTGCTGATGACATTGTGATCTGTAGCGATAGTAGGGAGCAGGTTGAGGAGACCCTGGAGAGGTGGAGATATGCTCTAGAGAGGAGAGGAATGAAGGTCAGTAGGACCTCCATGACAGAATACATGGGATCAATAGTACAGAGTAATGGGGATTGTGGAAGAGAAGTAAAGAAGAGAGTTCCGGCAGGGTGAAATGGGTGGAGAAGAGTGTCAGGAGTGATTTGTGACAGACGGGTATCAGCAAGAGTGAAAGGGAAGATCTACAGGATGGTAGTGAGACCAGCTATGTTATATGGGTTGGAGACGGTGGCACTGACCAGAAAGCAGGAGACAGAGCTGGAGGTGACAGAGTTAAAGATGCTAAGATTGCCATTGAGCATGACGAGGATAGACAGGATTAGAAATGAGGACATTAGAGAGTCAGCTAAGGTGGGACGGTTGGGAGACAAAGTCAGAAGGCGAGATTTCGCTGGTTTGGACATGTTCAGAGGAGAGATGCTGGTTATATTGGGAGAAGGATGTTAAAGATGGAGCTGCCAGGGAAGAGGAAAAGAGGAAGGCCAAAGAGAAGATTTATGGATGTGGTGAGAAAGGACATGCAGGTGATGGGTGTAACAGAACAAGATGCAGAGGACAGAAAGATATGAAAGAAGATGATCCACTGTGGCACTTTTATTTCTAAGATCTTCATTATTTCCATTTTTTCCAACAAAAATTTCTGTTTTTGCCTTATTTAGCTTGAGAAAATGATTTTGATCCAATGTCTGTCTTGTATTACTGAATGGATGAAGAGGGCACAGAGAGTCAGGGTCATTGGATGCTATAGATCAGTAAATCTGTGTGTCGTCTGCATAGCTGTGGTAGCTCACCTTGTGTTTTGAGATAATCTGGCCTAATGAGATCCTGAAGAACACTCGAGATGAGGACAGACCATTCAGCCCAACAAAGCTCGCCAGTCCTGTCCAATTATTTCTTCCACAAAATAACATCAAGTCAAGTTTTGAAAGTCCCTAAAGTCTTACTGTCTACCACACTACTTGGTCGCTTATTCCAAGTGTCTGTCGTTCTTTGTGTAAAGAAAAACTTCCTAATGTTAGTTGGAAACTTGTGAATGGTAAATTTCACACAGTGTCCCCGTAGATAAATCTCATTTTAAAATAGCAGCCTCGATTCACTGGACTAATTCCCTTCATAATTTTAAACACTTCAATCATGTTGTAGCGGGACAACATAATAGTATATTCTATGTTTTTGCTGAGTGCGTTTTGTTTTCATCACCCCGTTTACTGTCTGTTATGGGTGCGTCAGTGAATGTTGTCCCCGTAAGTGCAGAGGTGACGGATGATGGCGAGAGACCGAAGCCCCAAGACGGAAATCACCTGTTTACACGCCAGATACATCCGGGACATTTTACATTTAAAAAAGAAAAGTGAAGGTGAAAGGGAGGCGAGGAGAGAGAAAGTGAGAGAGGAAAAGAAGACAATGTAACCATCCATCTACAAACTCATCACAGCTATTTATTGCTTTATTCAACTGCCTGCTTTTTCAACTACTGATCCTACATCACGACAGCCAGTTTCAATCCCACCGGACTTTATTTTGGGACACATTTTTCACGACATTTCCAACTGCTGTGATTATCCAATCCATGTTTGTATTTGTGTTGTGTGCTTTTGTTTATTGTTTAGGGGCAATGGAGGGTCTCATGTAAATATTTGTATTCTTATATATAGTAATTAGTCACTGGTGTGTTTGGGATAAGTGGTGGTTTGCGCATAAATATATATTTTTTATTGAATATTTGTCTGTCTTTTCATTTTTCAACATAGCAGTGTTTAATTTTACATATCTGTTCACTGTCTGTGTCGGGAAAAATAAGACAACTCGTAAGTCCTGGTAGTGTAGTGGCCGGTCTGGGTAAGGGGTCGGCCATTACAATGTCACCTCTTAATCTTCTTTTCCTTAAGCCGTAAAGGCTCAGCTCTTTTAATATTTCTTCAGAATTTATCACATGTAGCCCTGGAATCAGCCTAGTCGCTCTTCTCTGGACCATCTTTAGTGCTGCTATGTTGTTTTTGTAGCCTGGAGACCAAAACTGCCCACCGTACTCCAGATGAGTCCTCACCAGTGTGTCAAGGCGCTATATAACCTGACATTCTGTTTACCGTCTTAATGGCTTCTGAACACTGTCGGGAAGTCGACAGCTTAAAGTCCATCCATCCATCCATTATCCAACCCGCTATATCCTAACTACAGGGTCATGGGGGTCTGCTGGAGCCAATCCCAGCCAACACAGGGTGCAAAGCAGGAAACAAACCCAGGGCACGGTGCCAGCCCAACGAAGGACACTTAGAGACCACTATGACTCCTAAATCCTTCTCATAAGGTGGACTGTAAATTTTCAGACCGCCCATTGTGTAGTCAAACCTCTCATTTTTACTTCCTATGTGTAATACTTTACATTTACTGACATTAAATTTCATTTGCCACAAATCTGCCCAAGCCTGTATGCTATCCAAGTCCTTCTGTAATGATATAACGGATTTCAAATTATCTGCTAATCCACCTATCTTGGTATCATCTGCAAACTTAACCAGCTTGTTACTTATATTCCTATCTAAATCATTTATATTTATTAAAACTAGCAGCGGCCCTAGCACTGACCCCTGCTGGTCACCACTCTTAACATCGGCCAGTTCTGATGAGGTTCCTCGCACCATCACCCTCTGCTTCCTGTGTCTGAGCCAATTCTGCACCCATCTAAAAACATCACCCTGAACTGCCACTTCTTTTAACTTGATGCCCAACCTCTCATGTGGCACCTTATCAAATGCTTTCTGAAAGTCCAGATAAATAATATCATAAGCTCCACTTTGATCGTATCCTTTTGTTGCCTCCTCATAGAATTCCAACATGTTAGTAAAACACGACCTCCCTCTTCTGACCCCATGCTGTTTCTCAAACTTCTCCTTAATAATTCCTTCCATTAATTTTCCTGTGATGTTTCATGTTAAGCTTACTGGCCTATAGTTGCTCTGATCTGCCCTGTCACCCTTTTTATATTATGGGATGATATTTGCTATTTTCTAGTCCTTCAGAATTTCTCCATTGTGCAGTGACTTCCTAAAAATATGTGTCAAGGGTTTATATCTGTACTCGCTAGCCTCCTTAAAACCTCGAGACTAAGTCCTGGTGATTTGTTTGATTTCAGCTTATTTAATTTTATTCTTTTCATCTTCACCCTTATAAAATATTGAGACTTGTATTATATTAGCAAAATACCTGCACTTCGCAGCGGAGATGTAGTGTGTTAAAGAAGTTATGAAAAAGAAAAGGAAACATTTTTAAAATAATGTAACATGATTGTCTATGTAATTGTCGTAGGCTTATTTTAGTATTGAGAGTGAATTTGATGATTGTAAAGAGTTTAATTTATGATTGTAAATGTTGTTGTTGTTGTTGTTGATGTTTAGGATGTAAGGATTTCTTTGGAAACGATGTTTGCAGTTCTGCTCTCGTTCTGTAAAATGACCAACGGTCTGCTGAGCCTAGGGTACGGGTTGGTGAAATTGTGATCGACAGTGATCACCAGAATAGACATGTTATTCGGGGTAAACCTGCACCTGTTGAGATAGAAAGCATGAAGGAAGGCGAGAAGTGGTGGAGCAGGGAATGAAAAGCAGGAGTCAGCACCAGGAAGACATGAAGCAGGTTTAGGTTTATTTATTTATTTATTTATTTGTCATATATAAGTTAACACAGGGTCAACATATAATGAAATGTGTATGACGAGAAAAACAAGTCACTCAGCCTAGTTCCAATAAAGCTAAAAAATAATAAAAAAAAAATTTACAAGTTAAAAATAGACTAGCAATATAAAATAAAATGTGTACGCTTTAAAAGAAGCTGAGTTGAATGAGCAGCAAACACAAATGACAGATAATGTTTTATAAGTACAGATGCATATTCCATAAAGTACAGTTGTATGTTCCAGTCAGTATTCCGAGTGTGTGCAGGTACAGTTTGTGTGAGTAGTGCAATGTAGGTTTGATGTAAGTGTATGTGAGTGTTCAGGTGTTGCTGTTGAGGAGTCGAATGGCCTGGTGGTAAAAACTGTTCTTAAGTCTTGTAGTCCGAGCAGCCAGACTCCTGTATTGTCTGCCAGACGGTAACAAGGAGAACAGCTGACGTGCTGGATGGCTGTGGTCCTTTATGATGCTGCTTGTCTTACGCAAGCACCAATGGAGGTAAATGTCTGCAATGGCAGGGAGACTCTTGCCTGTGATGTGTTCTGCTGTCTTCACCGCTCTCTGTAGTGATTTCCGGCTGCTGGCAGAGCAGCTCCCATACCAGATGGTAATGCAGCCCGTCAGCAGACTCTTGATCACACTCCTGTAAAAGTTTGAGGTGATGTTGGCATTCATGCCAAGCTTCCTCAGCCTCCTCAGGAAGCAGAGCCGCTGGCGAGCTTTCTTAACCACAGTGTCTATGTGAATGGTCCACAAGAGATCCTCGGTGATGTTTACTCCGAGGAACTTGAAGCTGTTAACCCTTTCAACTCCTACGCCGCTGATGTAGATGGCCTGGTGTTCTCCGCCTTGCTGTTTCTGATAGTCCACAATCATCAACAACAACAACAACATTTATTTATATAGCACATTTTCATACAAACAGTAGCTCAAAGTGCTTTACATATTAAAGAATAGAAAAATGAAAGACATAATTATAAAAAATAAATCAACATTAACATCGAATAAGAGTAAGGTTCAATGGCCAGGGGGGACAGAAAAAACAAAAACTCCAGACGGCTGGAGAAAAAATAAAATCTGTAGGGATTCCAGACCATGAGACCGCCCAGTCCCCTCTGGGCATTCTACCTAACATAAATGAAACAGTCCTCTTTGGATTTAGGATTCTCACTGAAGGGCTTGATGATGATGATGGTCACGTAGACTTCTTCCTTTTAATCCGTCCATCATTGTTGGAGCATCATGAAGCTTTGAGTAGGTGGTGGTGGCAGGCCACCACCACAAAGAAACCGGAAAAGAAACAGAAAAGAGAGTAGGGATAAGTACAGATTTTAGAGCCACCATGAATAGTTGTTATGATGAATTGAACATACAGAGTATCAGGATTAAGTTAAATTACGATTAAAATGAAGTTATAAAAAGGCCATGTTAAAGTAATGTGTTTTCAGCAGTGTTTTAAAGTGCTCTACTGTATCAGCCTGGCGAATTCCTATTGGCAGGCTATTCCAGATTTTAGGTGCATAGCAGCAGAAGCCCCCCCGCCTCACCACTTCTTTTAAGTTTTGTTCTTGGAATTCTAAGGAGACACTCATTTGAGGATCTGAGGTTACGATTTGGAATATAACGTGTCAGACATTCCGATATATAAGATGGGGCGAGATTATTTAAGGCTTTATAAACCATAAGCAGAATTGTAAAGTCAATCGTGTGGGAATTTTTAAAGCTTTTTTCCCTTTAGAAGGGTTTTTTTTGCTTTTTTTTTCGCCCGCACAAGAGCAAAAGTAGCTGGGTGTTTGGAAGTGCGCTTGGAAAAGTTATTTGTACTTGTTCTTTTCTTGTTATCTGTATTTGAATTAGCATCGAGGCGGCAGGGTAGAAAGCAGCAGTAACTGATATCGGCATTTGTAAATAAATAACGCGTCGTCGTAACAGCGAGTCTTTAGTTTAAAGGAAAAGAAAAAGGCGCGCTGACTTCAAAGCAGTAAAAGGTGGAAACTCAGTAGTGCGCAGGTAAGCGGCCTGCGTTAAGACACCGTTCAGGCACAAGGAGCAAATAAGGTAGTAAAGTTTGATTTATTTGTTTTATTTTAGATTAAACAGTCCTTAGCCGTCCAGAGGCAGAACAGTTAAGTGGGCGACAGCGTATTGGTTCATTAATACGGGGGAATACAAACAGTGCGAGTGAAGAGCTTATAAGTAAGAAGAGCGCAAAGCTAGAAGAGACAGAGAAAAGTAAAGTTAACCTCCTAGAAAGGCAAACAGCAGGCAGCTGAGAGGGAGAACAGTACAGGAGCTTAAGGGGAAAAGGTGTAAAATATCTGTAGCAGATCTTAGTGTTACCATTTAAGTTAAGAAGAAATTTAATTTTAAGAAAGAAAAAAAAAATATATAGTTAAGGCAGCTTAGTAATCCCAAATCAAATTTTAATAATGAGGCCAGTGCAATGCAAGTCCTGTTGGATGTTGGACTTTTTAGATGATGGTTTGGAAGAGCCAGTTGTCTATGAGGGCTACATCTGCAAGAGATGCCAGCTGATCCAGCACCTCGAGCTCAGGGTCGCTGAACTGGAGGAGGAGTTGGCTGACCTGCATTGTAATAGAGAATTGGCAGACTTAGCCCAGGTGTCCTTTAGAGATAGTGTGCACCCCTAAGGTGGCGGGAGGAGATTCCAGACCAGACAGGTAGGAATAGGTGGGTCACGGTCGCAAGGCGTAAGGTAAAGGGTGCACACTGTCCGGGGGCATCAACCCCAGAATTAGAAGTGTCTAACCGTTATCATGTCCTGGCGGAGCTGGACGGTGACTCTGATAATTCTGAGGTGGTAGGCAGGGTTGAGGAGCCCCAACGGGCCACCTCAAAACCAGTTCCCAAAAAGAGAGGTAGTGATAGTTGGGGACTCAATCATTAGGGGATTGAGCGCAGGTGTGCTCCAGAGAGAGAGTCTCGTACGGTGTGTTGCCTTCTGGGAGCACAGGTGGGAGACCTCCCTGGAAGGGTGGATAGGCTCTTGGCCAGAGCGGGGGTGGATCCAGTTGTCATTGTCCAAATTCAAAGAGTTAGGTACCAAGCTGAGGAGCAGAACTGACAAGGTAGTCTTCTCCGAAGTTCTGCCTGTGCCACGCGCCAGTCCAGGTAAGATTGAGGAGATTAGAAGGCTTAACGCGTGGCTCAAATCTTGGTGCAGGGTAGAAGGGTATAGGTTTATGGGGCATTGGGACTCCTTTTGGAACAGATGGGACCTGTTCCGCCGTGACGGGTTACATCTGAACCGGAGGGGCACCAATGTATTGGGGAGGCGTATGTGTAGGCTAGTCGAGGATTGTTTAAACTAGGGAATGGGGGGCAGGGAGTTTAGGACAGGCCAGATTTAGATCTATACATGGAAGAACAAACAATGGTGTAGAAATAAAATGCATAGTAATGTAAATTTTAAGCAAACACGTAAAGATAGAAGGATTAACACATTAAAAATAGCTTGCCTTAATGCTAGAAGTATCAAAAATAAGGTAAGTGAGTTGGAGTTGTATGTAGCAGAGCACAATTATGATATTATAGCAATAACGGAAACCTGGCTAAATAACAAAGATGGGGATGAGTGTAACATAGAGGGATACACATTTTTAGGAAGGATAGACAGAACAGAAAAGGAGGTGGGGTTGCTGTTTATGCCAAACAGGAATTAAATGTAAGTCATCTTCAGTTGGATGATGAGCCCCATCTTAGTGAGGACATGTGGCTTCGCCTGGAAAATATTAGGGAAAAAGGTCTCATTTTAGGAGTGTGTTATAGACCACCCAATTCAGACAGTAATTTCAACACACATCTTTTAGTAATATCAAAAGGCAAGTTTACAGGGGATATTATAGTCATGGGGACTTTAATTATCCAAATATTAACTGGGATAACCTTACAGATGGAGGAGCACAAGAGCAGGAGTTTTTAGAAGTAATCGCGACTGTTTTTAACACAGCATGTTAAAGCACCAACAAGGGGTGAAGCCTATCTGGATTTAGTATTCTGTAATAATCAGGATAGAATTGAGGGTGTAGAGGTGATTGAACCACTAGGGTCAAGTGACCATAATGTAATACAATTCTCAGTATTTTGTAAGAGTACAGATGCAAAGACTAAAATTGTTAAGTTGAACTTTAGTAGGGCTAATTTTGAGCAGATGCGACAAAGTCTAAGTAGGATAGACTGGGATAAGCTTTTAAATGTGGAGACAGTCGAGGAGCAGTGGAACAGGTTTAAAATGTTTTACATGTAATGCAGGACAGATACATACCTAAATTTGGAAGTAATAGGAAACTAAAAAATCTCCACGATGGATTAATAAAGATTTAAAAAAGAAGTTGCAAAGGAAAAAACTGCTGTATAAGGCATATAAGACTAATGACTGCAAAGAGAACCGTAGCGCGTATGAGAAAATGAGGGCAACCATTAAGAAGGATATCAGAGAGGCTAAAAGACAGTTGGAGAGGAATATAGCAGATAAGGCAAAGAAGACCCCAAGAGATTCTTTCAGTATTTTAGTAGTAAAAGAACAGTTAAGGAGGAGGTCAAGTTCATCAGGAATAGTAAAGGGAATTAAAAGATACAGACAATGAAATAGCAGATGCCCTAAACTTACATTTTTCTGAGGTGTTTACAAGTGAGCAAGTGGATAACCTGCCAGAGGTAAACACAACTACTAAGGAGGTACTGAGGGATTTGGAAATTGTAGAGGGAGAAGTGCTGCTCAGATTAAATAAGATGAAATCAAACAAATCACCAGGCCCAGATAATATTTATCCTCGTGTTCTTAAGGAGGCTAGTGAGTACATATATAAACCCTTGACACACATTTTTAGGAAGTCACTGTGCACTGGAGAGATTCCAAAGGACTGGAAAATGGCAAATATCATCCCATTATATAAAAAGGGTGACAGGGCAGATCCAAGCAACTATAGGCCAGTAAGCTTAACAAGCATCACAGGAAAATTAATGGAAGGAATTATTAAGGATAAGATTGAGCAACACATGACAAGGACAGGAGTTATTCTGAACAGTCAGCATGGGTTCAGAAGGGGAGGTCGTGTTTTACTAACATGTTGGAATTCTATGAGGAGGCAACAAAAGGATACGATCAAAGTGGAGCTTATGATATTATTTATCTGGACTTTCAGAAAGCATTTGATAAGGTGCCACATGAGAGGTTGGGCATCAAGTTAAAAGAAGTGGGAATTCAGGGTGATGTTTTTAGATGGGTGCAGAATTGGCTCAGACACAGGAAGCAGAGGGTGATGGTGCGAGGAACCTCATCAGAACTGGCGATGTTAAGAGTGGTGTTCCACAGGGGTCAGTGCTAGGGCCGCTGCTATTTTTAATATATATAAATGATTTAGATAGGAATATAAGTAACAAGCTGGTTAAGTTTGCAGATGATACCAAGATAGGTGGATTAGCAGATAATTTGGAATCCGTTATATCATTACAGAAGGACTTGGATAGCATACAGGCTTGGGCAGATTTGTGGCAGATGAAATTTAATGTCAGTAAATGTAAAGTATTACACATAGGAAGTAAAAATATTAGGTTTGAATACACAATGGGCGGTCGAAAAATCGAGAGTACACCTTATGAGAAGGATTTAGGAGTCATAGTGGACTCCAAGCTATCAACTTCCAGACAGTGTTCAGAAGCCATTAAGAAGGCTAACAGAATGTTAGGTTATATAGCACGATCTGTGGAGTACAAGTCCAAGGAGGTTATGCTCAACCTTTATAATGCACTGGTGAGGCCTCATCTTGAGTACTGTGTGCAGTTTTGGTCTCCAGGCTACAAAAGGACATAGCAGCACTAGAAAAGGTCCAGAGAAGAGCGACTAGGCTGATTCCAGGTCTACAGGGGTTGAATTATGAGGAAAGATTAAAAGAGCTGGGCCTTTACAGTTTAAGCAAAAGAAGATTAAGAGGTGACATGATTGAAGTGTTTAAAATTATGAAGGGAATTAGTACAGTGGATCGAGACTTGTATTTTAAAATGAGCTCATCAAGAACACGGGGACACAGTTGGAAACTTGTTAAGGGTAAATTTCGCACAAACATTAGGAAGTTTTTCTTTACACAAAGAACGATAGACACTTGGAATAAGTTACCAAGTAGTGTGGTAGACAGTAAGACGTTAGGGACTTTCAAAACTCGACTTGATGTTTTCTTGGAGGAAGCAAGTGGATAGGACTGGCGAGCTTTGTTGGGCTGAATGGCCTGTTCTCGTCTAGATTGTTCTAATTCTAATTCTAATTCTAATTCTAATTCTGAATGACACAGGTCACCAGTGTAGTGACGCTAAGACTGGTGTGATGTGTTCTGATTTTCTTTTCCTAGTTAGGATTCTAGCAGCTCCATTCTGCACTCGTTGCAAACGATTTATATCTTTTTTGGGTAGTCCAGAGAGGAGTGCATTACAGTAATCTAGTCGACTGAAAACAAACGCGTGAACTAATTTCTCAACATCTTTCAATGATATAAGAGGTCTAACTTTACTTATGTTTCTTAAGTGAAAAAATGCTGTCCTAATGATCTGATGAATATGTGATTTAAAATTCAGATTACAGTCAACAATCACCCCTAAGCTTTTTACCTCCGTCTTGATTTTTAATCCTAATGTATTCAGTTTATTTCTAATAGCCTCATTGTATCCATTATTGCTGATCACTAAAATTTCAGTTTTCTCTTTATTTAACTTGAGAAAATTACTATTCATCCATTCTGAGATACAAGTCAGACATTCTGTTAGTGAATCAATAGAATGGGGTCATCAGGTGCTATTGATAAGTACAGCTGTGTGTCATCAGCATAGCTGTGGTAGCTCACGTTGTGCCCTGAGATAATCTGACCTAACGGAAGCATATAGATTGAGAATAACAGCGGACCCAGGATCGAGCCTTGTGGAACACCATATTGGATATCATGTGTCTTCGAGTTGTAATTCCCACAACTAACAAAGAATTTTCTCCCTGTCAGGTAGGATTCAAACCAATTTAAGACACTGCCAGAGAGGCCCACCCATTGACTAAGGCGATTTCTAAGAATGTTGTGATCAATGGTGTCAAATGCAGCACTCAGATCTAAGAGGATGAGAACAGATAAATGGCCTCTGTCTGCATTTACCCGCAAGTCATTTACTACTTTAATGAGTGCAGTTTCTGTGCTGTGATTTGTTCTAAAACCCGACTGAAATTTATCAAGAATAGCAGGTTTATTTAGGTGGTCATTTAACTGCATAATGACTGCCTTCTCTAGAACTTTACTTAAGAATGGCAGGTTAGATATGGGTCTAAAATTTTCAAGAGCCGAGGGGTCAAGATTATGTTTCTTAAGTATCTCCTTGGTTTTGCTGACGTTAAGAGACAAGTTGTTATCCAGGCACCAATTACTCAGTGCCAGCACCTCCTCTCTGTAGGCCGTCTCATCGCGTTGTCAGTAATAAGGCCTATGATGGTTGTGTCGTCTGCAAACATGATGATGGTGTTTGTGCCGTGTTTTGCAACACAGTCGTGGGTGAACAAGGAATACAAGAGGGGGTTAAGCACACAGCCCTGCGGCGCTCCTGTGTTTAAAATGAGTGATGAGGACGTGTGTTTGCCGACTCTCACCACTTGAGGCCTGTTTGTGAGGAAAGAGAAAATCCATCTGCAGAAGTTCGTCCCCAACCGGGGTCGTCAAGCTTTAAGACGAGTTTTGAAGGGATGATGGTGTTGAATGCCGAGCTGTAATCTATGCACAGCATTCTTACATATGTATTTCTTCTTTCCAGGTGAGTGTTTATTTTTCTGTCCTCTCTGGCCATCGGACCTTACTCTTTTTCTATGTTAACTAATGTCGTCTTATTTTAATTTCTTATTTTGTCTTTTATTTTTCTTCATTATGTAAAGCACTTTGAGCTACTTTTTTGTACGAAAATGTGCTATATAAATAAATGTTGTTGTTATTGTTAGCGCAATGGCATTCTCTGTAGATCTGTTTGCTCTG
>NW_024382663.1:0-26924 GCF_016835505.1 Polypterus senegalus
GAAAAAAAAAATAGCCCCCCAAAATACGGGGCCCCATATTTATTTTAGCCCTTCCCTTTTTGCTGCAAAATTGCACCTTTTGTACAAGACAAGTAGAGCTATTTTATGTGTGTAATTTATCATTACCACTGTCTTGTTTTTCTTATCCTCCTCTTCCTTTCTTTCTTTTGGTTTCCCCTGAAGCATAATTCGCTTCAAGACTGCCGAAGAAGTTTTGTATTTTGCCGGCAGCAGAGATCGCGAGGTTGGCTGGCTGCTGTCAGCTGAGGGGCCTTGAGGTGTCATTGCACTTTACTGCATTCACTATCAATGGGGCGCTCACACAGTTTGTCGCTACATTTTATTCTTAACCAGTCGTTGTCTTGGGGCCCCAGGCCAGCTCCGGGCCCCAAGCAATTGCTTGGTTTGCCTGCCTTGTCAGCGGCGCCTGACAGCATCCTTAGTTGACAGAAAAACAATATCTTCTAAGCAACTTGTGATCAGTCAGTTGCTGTTTTAGCATGAACACATGGCCTCTCATATATGGTCTTCACCGTTTGGGCACATGCTCCCTTAGCAAGGTTTGGATTAACTGTACCACGGTATATCTCCTTATCTTTTAAAGTCTGGTCGTGGTTACCCTTTTGGAGAAGAAGGCATTGCTCCAACAGTGAGTTGTTAGAGGAAGCAATGAGTTGGGGTCTTAAAGGGGTTTTCAAAAAAGGAATAGAGTTCTTGTCAATGGCTTCTTGCGTACTCATAAGCCAATCCTTTTAGTTGGCCACTGGTGCAAAATTCTATCCATCGATGTTCATTCTTGATTTATGGTTCTTTGTTCAGAACTTGGTTATCCAACTCGTTCATCTGGAAGCTGTCCCTGAGTTTTACTTGTTCTGTGATTGATCATCTTATCAGAAGAGTGTTTGGCCATGGTTTCTATGCCAGGACCAGTGTTCCATCCATAGCATAACATGGATAATGTCAGTCTGTCCTACACTACAATGTCCCATATGCCATGGTATTCTTATTGAAATCGTGTGTCAGATTCCTGTGACAATTTTGAAAGTTGCCTACATCAATGTTCCATTATGGTGGCCTTAAATATCCCCCATATGTAGATAATTTGTCCTTGTAGTAGTCTGATGGATTCCAAAATACCTTAAAATGGTTTGACAGCCCTCTCCAGACTGATGAGTGCTTCCAGCACACTTATTGATGTCATCAGAGGTCAATTTAAGCCATAGCCTGCATAAGTAAAACCAAATTCATATTTATAAAGCAGAGAATCTTTAAAACTTTGTTTATGTTCTTATTGATTTTGGCTTGCAACTTGTTTTAGAACTTGGTTATATTGAGACTTGACACATGGACACACATCTTTCAAAAATTGTTTGAAACAGCTTCTAGTGAAATTAAAAGTGAATTTCATTGAATACTCAAAGCTGATTTTATTCTTTAATAACACAATATTTTTTGTTGTTATGAAATATGGAGCATGCAATAAAATACCTGACACAAAGAAGGAAAAATATCACAAAATGCCACTGTGTCTGCTATTGCTTATACCTTCAGACTGGCTTCTTTTGAATCTCTTAAATCTTTATTCTTACCCATACTCCCTCTGAATTGCACACACTTCTGCCTATATGCTTTAAATATAACAGCATTTTTCATATATGTGATGCTGTCACTGACTCAGTTATCAATAATCTGTGAAGGGAAGAATTGCAAGGGTAAGTGAGCAGTGCATGGATTACAATTGGCATATTTATTTAAATATATTACCATACTATTTCTGGCCACAAATAAATAATAGTTTGTTTTATCATTGTATACATTTTAAATATCTTAGTGTTATAATCTACTATGCCTTGTTATGACCCTCAAATGCTATGTGGTACATTAATCTCATATTTTTTTTTTGTAAGTGTTGTGGAAACACTTTGTGATTTATGACAAATGTGACAGTTTTGCAATATTCTATATACCATGGCCCACATATCTTGACAGAGCAATTACAGCAACTGTACAGTATGTCTTCTCTCTGTCATAAATGTGTTCTGCCACTTCCATCTGAATACTTGAAAAAATCCAGTGGACTCAAATTATGACAAAATGTGACAAATGTAACATTAAAATTTATGTCATGAGTGTGTCAGGTGTCACGGGTGCAGTAGCGGGTGTTATGAATGCTTATGTGTTATGATATCTGCAAAATGTTTGATTTGAAAGTCTGTGAATGTTGTTATGACATGTTACAGCACACTTAGTGATTATGTTATGAAGGATGTATTGAGGAGTGTGTTACTAGTTAGTACAGTATAGACAGCATGTATGTATTAATGTGCAATAATACAGTATACATTTACAATAAAATAACATGGTGTCAATAATAAAAAAACAATAACATTACATTTATATAGTGCTTTTCTTGCTACTCAAACCACTTTACATAGGCAGAACCACTTCAACCACCACCAATGTGTAGCATAAACCTGGATAATGAGATGACAGCCATTTTGAAGTAGTTACACTCACCACACGCTATTATGTGGTGAACGAGTGAGAGAGAGAGACAATTAGAGACGGGATGATTAGGGAGCTAGAATGGGTATAACCATAATGGACAATTTAATTAGAACATCGGGATAAACCCTGCTCTTTTCGAAAGATGCCCAGGATCCTTTAACAACCATAGTAAGTCAGGACCTAAGGTTTATGTCTCATTTGAAAAATGGCTCAATATTTACAGTGAACCTGTCACTGCACTGGGCCATTGGATATTCACACAGAATTTATGCACACAGACCACAGAGTAAGCACCCCATGCCGGCATCCCCAACACCTCTTCTAACAATAACCCAAGCTTTTCCTATATGGTCTCCCATTAAAGTATTGACCAGTCCTGAACATGCTTACCTTAGCCACTTGTAACAGAGAGGGTTAGTTTTACTACATTTTTTTTCTTAATTGTTTGTTTGAAGGATGCTGACAAGAAACAAAATTACCTGAAGTGAGTGGCTATACCTGAGCCATTCCATAGGTGAATGGCTCAGGAATTTGTATGTGTTAGGGGCTACACAGTGACAATAAAGATAGTGCAGATGATGACCTGAAGAAAGCAGACTGCCTGGGCCAGTGCAGATGAGGAGCTAACCGTGCAGAATGAAGTGCAACTATTGTTATTGTGCTACCTGAAACCATCTGGCATTATTAGGTTGTATGGTCTTCGTTTACAAAGCCACATTCTAATTGCTTGTATGGCACTAGTTATAATAAAATATATTACATAGTTAAAAGTGAAGCTCTGTCTACTGCCTTCTTTATCACTCTACAATATTGCCTGCGGTTAGAGATAAAAGAAAGGAAGAGGAAAAAGAATCACTGAACTGAAGTGTTGTATCTCACCACAGAGTGGAAGGTGTATGGCATCTGAGGAACTACGGTTGAGTCTACACAATAAAGAATATAGAGGGAAAGATTGAGTCACCATGGCACCCAACATGACAAAACAGAGACCCAGAATCATAGTATAGTGTTTCCGCCTTGTGACCAACAGTAATCTGGGATGTAAGAGGTCTCCCTAGGAGAATCTCTGTTATGGTGATACAATATCATTTGCTTAAACTACCTGATTAAGAAAGACAGCAAGCTATTTCTTATCTATCCTATTAATCCTTATAGTTGTAAGAGCCAACGTAACAACAGGCTTAATGTCAATAACACCTGCAAAAATAGGAAATTAAAGGTCAAAGCTGTTTTATGGAATAATGTACTACTATCTCAAATTAAGACTACAGAATGTCAAAAAAAGATCAATATAAGAATTTGACTTTGTGAGCTGGAATGTTAAAGGTCTGAATCATTCAATAAAGAGAAAGAAAGTATTCTCCCAACTAACAGGTCTAAACACTAAAGTAGTATTTTTACAGGAGACCCACTTAGTAAGCAAGGATCAGGTCTGGCTGCACAGAGATCGGACTGGCCAAATATTCCATTCCAGCTTTACAAAAGAAACTAAAGGTGTGGGAATTCTTATATATAGAACACAGGTGGGGGTTGATTTGATTTGAACCTAGTTTGACTTGCTTGCATGGAATGTTGTTTGATTTTTATAAATTCAATAAAATGTTGAAAAAAATGCTTAAATAACTCACTGCAAACTTTTTCCATTGATTATAATTGTGAAACACAACTCTGTGTGACCCAAAATCAGTCAGCACCATTGTTTGTAATTGTTTAGTTATAACTATTTTAAGAAATGTTATTTAACGTACCTCAGTTTAGAGTATATGTATGACTCAGTGCACCACTTGTTCATTAGAATTAAACTTATTCTGAATAAAAGTGGTTTAAACATGATGTGGTTAGACAATATGACATATTATATATGATTTTCACTGATTTCAAATTTGAATTATGCAGTTCAATATAACTACACATGTGGCAATACTACTACTACTGCAATTGAATTTCACAAAATTTTATCTTCTTTCCCATTTATCACACTGTGGATAACGGAGGTGACCAAGAGTTCTCAACAGGTAAAGGCTCATTCCAGAGATGTCCTGGATAGGATGATGGGACCACTGCAGAATACACACATACACCTTGGGGTAACTAGCATACTCCAGTTCACGAGATACATTGTCTACAGTTTTAGGAAGTAAAGCAAAAACACAGCCCAAATTCTACTTGAACACATAATAAGAGAATAAGTATCATCAGAAATAGATATTCTTGCAATTTTTTTTTTGTTGTTTTGAGTATTTGTGGTCTTTACCTGATTGTCAAACAGAAAAACATGACATGACAATGTATTTTCTTAAGAAAATAATCTCTGAATCATCTTAAAAACTTCAGTAAGCTAGACCTGAAATTTTATTTGCAGTGCTTTTTGTGATGACATAGAAAAACGATCGAGATACAAGCAGTGCTGAGAAGAGTTGCCAAGTTTATTTGTGAGAAGAAGGAGCCACAGTATGTGGAGACCTATTTCAGATTCAAACTTATGAATGGCATCACCAATCCAGCAGATTTCTTTCAGTTAAAAACTGAATTGTATGCTCAAGGAGACTGCTGGTCATTATATGAATATTTAACACAAAAAAATAGAATGTTCTGGCTTATATTTATTGTCTTGTACACTATACAATGAAATTCTTTCTTACTAGATGCTATTGACAGTTCAATATCTTACAGACAGACCCTCAATATATGCGTCTTGGAGACTGCAGGTCTGACATTGTGTGCAGCAATACAGGGGCGCCATAGGGGACTGTACTTTCTCCGGTCTTGTTCAATCTATATACATCAGACTTCCAATACGACTCGGAGTCCTGCCATGCAAAAGTTCGCTGATGACACTGCTATTGTGGGCTGCATCAGGAGTGGGCAGGAGGAGGTACAGAAAGTTAAGACTTTGTTAAATGGTGCGACTCAAACCACTTACACCTTAACACCAGCAAGACCAAGGAGCTGGTGGTGGATTTTAGGAGGCCCAGGCCCCTCATGGAACCTGTGATCATCAGAGGTGACTGTGTGGAGAGGGTGCAGACCTTTAAATATCTGGGAGTGCAGCTGGATGACAAATTGGACTGGACTGCCAATACTGATGCTCTGTGTAAGAAAGGTCAGAGCAGACTATACTTTCTGAGAAGGTTGGCATCCTTCAACATCTGCAGTAAGATGCTGCAGATGTTCTACCAGACGGTTGTGGCGAGTGCCCTCTTTTACGCGGTGGTGTGCTGGGGTGGCAGCATAAAGATGAAAGACGCCTCACGCCTGGACAAACTTGTTAAGAAGGCAGGCTCCATTGTAGGATTAAAGTTGGACAGTTTAACATCTGTGGCAGAGCGACGGGCATTAAGCAAACTCCTGTCAATCATGAAGAATCCACTGCATCCACTGAACAGTGTCATCTCCAGGCACAGGAGTAGCTTCAGTGACAGACTTTTGTCACTGTCCTGCTCCACTGACAGACTGAGGAGATCGTTCCTCCCCCACACTATGTGACTCTTCAATTCCACCCGGGGGAGTAAATGCTAACATTAATTTTATTTTAATTTTTTTCATTTTTATTACTATTTAATTTAATATTGTTTCTTTGTATCAGTATACTGCTGCTGGATTATGTGAATTTCCCTTGGATTAATAAAATATCTATCTATCTATCTATCAATCTAAAGAACAGATATGAAATGCATCACAGGCAGAGAATAAAACATTAGATGATATATATACATGGAAGGCATGCACAAGTCAGTAGGATAGGATGTTGATAGCCTTATGATGATAAATACTCTGGATCTGGTGGTGCAAGTGCTAATGGCGCTGAATAAGCAAGGAAGAAGAGTGACTGGATAGGATGGTTGAGGTCTTTAATAATATTATCTTTCTAAGGCAGGATTTGCTATTTTATTTGTACTCAGCTTTGCACCAGTGATGTTTTATGCTTATTTCACCACCACCCTCCCACAATCTATTGCAGCTTTGAGCTGACCAAGTGCCATGCCAGAATGTTAGGCAGCCAGTGAGTGTGGATTCTGCTGTACATCTGCAGATATTCTCTCTTTTTCTTTTCTGTTTTTCAAATGCTGTGATTTGGATTCCAAATAAATTCACGTTAGTTGACAACTTTACATTTTTCAAAGTGCGTTGTGAGTATGCCATGGAATCGATATCCCGTCTAAAGCTGTTTCTTGCCTTGTTTGTGCTACTCCTGTGATGTGCTCCAGCTTCCTGCAACCCCGAAATGAGTTAATGTGATTTTGAATGTGTGTCTATGTTTTGTTGTTATAAAATTATATGGTATAATATTATTAATACAATTTTACGTAATTATAAAGTAATTTCAAATTTTTTTTTTACATATTTGTTGTTAGATAAAAATAAATAATATTTAATTGTAGCTAGTGTGGGTTGAGCAAGAGAATACACAAGTCAAAATAAATGTTGGGGTGCCACTGTATCTCCCTTTTAAGAACAGAATTGACCAAGCAGCAAACTAAACAACCGCCAGAATGTGCAAACTCAAGAATATAAAGATCAGGCAGTAAGGCCCCCAGAATAAACGTTAAAGAGCGGTCAAGACACAGTTTGGAGCATTGTCTGGCGTTCATCTCTTTCCTATATGAGACACCACATTTTGAGTACATCCCAGTCTTATATAGTCCTAGGACCAGAAAGGGCAGAGTCAGTTGCTCTCACTTGGCATCTTTTCGTAACTGTGAATGGACAGTGCCCCCTTGTGTCCCAGCATGGTAGCACTTACATCCGTGGAGCTTGGAAGGTGACCCTCTGACATGTCTACATGACATTATTAATGTGATATTTAAAATATTTTATAGTAGTTTTTTTATACATGAAGTCCTACAATATTAATGAATCTTTCTTTAAATGTAGTGAAATTCTAAATTTTCTTCAATACGCAATACAAGTTTAGCACTTTCTGACATCATTTATAACTTACAATTTTTACTTTTTTGCACTTATCTCTTCTTAATCCCTGACACAGAGCTCCCTTGGCTGCCTCTCAGGACACACACTGACCTAGATTTGAGTTACTGCTATTTCTTTTATATGCTACTCTGTGGGTGCGGTCAGGTGCTAATGATAAGGATGTTTTCTATTACATTATTAACGTATATGATATATATAGTATACATTTAAATTATACATATATTTTATAATTAGTTGTTAGCTTTTCATTATTTACAGACTCTTCTTTAACAGTGCTCCAAATGAGAGCTCTGGTAGGAAACTGTGAGCACTCCTGAGTCACCTTGTTATATGTGACCTCGAAGACCCCTGGAAATAAGATGTACCAAGACTGTGAGCTGAACAATTCCACTGTTCATTATTCAGCTTATTATTTCATGGGTTGTGAATGCACAATCTATTACTCTCACATTTCTCTCTCCCACTCAGTGCCTGATTGATGCGTTGTCTGCTTTAACCTGACCCATCTCCAGGATCATCCGGGTACATATAATTGCTAGAAAGTTCCTAAACCTTCTTCACTCTTGGGAGTAATTGTGAGGAATATATGAAGAGTTTGATCCTATTGTGAAGGTAGCCAGATACAGTGGAGCATTATTTAAAATGCACTGTATCTCTAATTTTTGCCGGCAGCTTTCATATCTATTTATAACATATTCTGCATTTTTAACAGATAGAGAAACACATTTACTCCATTTTTTTTATAATTGTTTACCAAAAAAGAAAAAAAAAATGTGTTGTGGTTTATATGGATATGGATGGGTCATTTATAATTTACTTAGTAGGAATGGAAATTGACAGGAGAACGAGGAAAAAAATCTGAGTGACAAACAGCGAGATAATACACAGTTTTAGTCATGAAACTTAGTAGATAATCAAAAACATTCTGAAATTCATAACCATTTTATATGTACTGATACTTAACTAGTATAGAACTTCCATCTGTTAAGCAATAATCCCATCCACTTTAAGTGTTTTCTGGAGCTGGATCCTACCCAGGGGACCAACTCAAGATAGAATATCCATTCAATGGAAATGCAATACATATATACTGAAATGGTACAGCATTGCTGCTATACTCAACTTGATAAAGAGAGTAATCAATCAAAGTAGCAGTCATCTATTTTTATCATATAATAAAGAGCCTCACAAAGGGTTACTAAAGAAACTAATATACCACTTCAGTGTAACATCAAATACTGTATTGCTTATGGTTTAGTAATAATTCGGGATGCAAGCTACACAACAAAACTAAACACACGAGGACCCAGAGACCTATCCGAAGACAATCATCATCAACATTCACTCAAAAATAAGAATGATACCCTTCAACTCAGATGGCATTGGAATCCCACCTTTGACTTACAGAGCTTCAAACATAGTGAGGCAGAAGGTTACGCTTCTAAGTACCTTCCTATATTGTCCTCCATCAATATCTTTTCCCTACCTCATTAGAAAAGTAGTCAGCCCTAATGTGAATGATACCACAGCACAGGAAACATTCTGAGGCTAAGGTCTCCCAACTAGTGATCTGAATATTTATATGTTAGGCTTTGAGGAAGTATTTGAGACAGTTAGTGATGTTGGTTCTGAGGATTCACCTGCTTCAGCACTTGTCTTACCTGATACAGGAGGTTGTGCTGATATAGAACTAAGGTCATCAATTTCCAAGTCATATGCCGTGCAAGTTTTACTGTCCCCAATCTACATTCACAGCCATGAGGGGAACAAAAGAGGCTATCATCTCTTTGGTTGGACAAAAGGATTTTTTGAACACACTGTTGGGTTATTTACTATGGGATTCATGCATCTTTTTCTGTTTTTACACATTAAGTTTAGTTTTAAAAGTAATATATTTAGTTGTTTTTAGGATGCTCCCATCACCATTGTCCTTTGTTTATTTCCACCACTATTATGTGTATATATCATGCAGCCGCGACTTTTTTCTAGTACAATGGTGAGATACAGCAGTCATATCATCTCCATGTTCATCTTATTGTGATGTAATCTCTGAGCACCCACAGCATATTTTCCGACAGAACAGGCTTATCGTTGTCTGAGTTTGTAGGCAAATCCTGAGAATTATGCAAATAACAACAACAATTTATTTTTTGTATAGCCTAAAATCACACAAGGAATGCCTCAGTGGGCTTTAACAGGCCCTGTTTTTTGACAGGTTTGACTCTCAAAGAAGACAGGAAAAAAAACTCCCAAAACAGCATGTAGGTAAACAAAAAATAAAAACAGAAGAAATCTTGGGAAGGGCAATTCAGAGAGAGACCTCCTTCTGTGTAGGTTGGACGTGCAATTCATGTCAAAAAATAGGGTAAATATGACACACAACACATGTAATCTTCTTCACAGCGCTAGATGGCCAATCTGTCATAGCCACTTTAGAACTGCAGTACAGAAGTATAAATGACTTTGTTCTTGCACAGTGCACCTCGCCAAATGCAGACACAGAGAACTACCACAGCTCTCAAGGCAAAATGCAAGAATAGGTTGTACCACTCACTAAAAAATATAGAACTATCACATTTAAAAATGCAGGTTTTTTATAACACATCAGAAACAAAGTAGAAAGTAATTCACAACAATTAAAAACAACAGAATCTGTTCATCATTGGAGAACAATGGCCAGATTATAGAAAAGGGGTCAGACAAGCCAAACACAGAGTCCTGGAGATCTTGGCCAGTGAGCCATCTCCACCGTGCTGGCCATTATAAATCTGAGTCAATGCTGGGCCGGCCAATCTGATGCAAAAAGTTATTTATTCTGCCACTGTCCTGATCGAAGACACCTGGCAATATACCTCTGTGCTATGATTTCTGATTAACATTTAGGCTCTATCACTTTGGTGGGTTTGACCTTTTGACAAAATTTTAGACTTAGTTTTCTTCTCCATCGTCCAGTCAACGTCTTAACCAAACTGTGGCTATTTCTTCTGGTCATAGTACACATAAGTGATCATCCATCCAATTCACACCAACTACCTCCTATAGTTGTATAGAATTCAGGAAGCAATGTTTCAGCAATTTTCAAACTTTTGGAAAGGCTTATGAGGTAATTTCTCAGCATTTGTTTGTCAGTGCTTAAAAACACAATACCTTCCCAAAAGCAAAATAAATACACAAACCAATATGAAATACCAACTTTAAATATAAACATAATTTAAAGTTGGATGGAGGTGTTTGGAGATCTGAGGGAGAAAGGTGAACAAAAAGTTGTTATTGAGCTTAGTGACTGCAATAGAAAACAAGCTGTTTAAATGCTCACTGGTTCTTGATCTAAGTATTCAGAAATGTTTTCAAAGTTAATAAATAAAATACAGTAGATGATCATCCAGGAGCCTATATAATTACAATATATTGTTTGCTCTCATCCTCATTCATGTCCAGTTTTATTCCCAAAATCCTCTCTGCCATTCAAACAATGCACTACAGCTTATGTTCTGGATGAACAGATTTACTGTTAAACCTTGTGCTATGGAGAAAGTGAGGATGCTTTTGATGAAAGTTCTATAAAACTGGACCAGCACTGATTAAAACAGGTTACACTTTTTAAGCTGGCACAGGAAGGAATGTATGCAATTGGTCTTATGTTGAGAGAAGTTATGAATATGAGCAGCTCACTTCTCAAAACGGACTCGTCCGGGATTGAACCCGTGAAGTTTTGATTACCAGTCAACAGTTGATACCGTTGCACCACCAAAGTGGTCGTAGCAAATGCATGTCAATGTCGCACCCTAACTTCTGGTTCTTTTTCTGCAGTTATATTCTTGAATAAAAGCGCACTCGTTCTGTTATATTTGTACCTTTTGTGAAAGTGTTTCTTTGATATTTGGACTTCAGGCTTCACACATTATACACTTTATGTCTACATTTTGTCAATTATTACTAAAACATGAAAAACGTTTCTGTATTAACGATGTGTTTACATAGATCGTTGTAGACATGGACCACACATGAAATGCAAGCGATCCAAATAACTATATAGTATTTTTAAAAGGTGTCATTTTGCTTGATTTCTCACTCTATACAACTCTAAGCAACTGACACGCAGGTAAACAGACGGGCTGAAACAACTGTGTGGGGTGGGGGGATGTGATAGCAGGCTGCTTGCTGTTTGCTACTTATCAACACATTTACAGGACAAAAGGCACTGATGGAGAGGTGTGAAGCGATTTAAGGTGGGACATATCTACAAGTTTTTTCATAGGCTCTGGTAATTCTAACGTTAAAGACAGAGAAGTCTTTTATCTGTGGCACCTCTGCATGATAACCACTTTTTTCCACCCTCTCAAACGTGCACAGTTTTAAATGTTTGGAAAACATTTGGGATTAAATCACTTAAAGATCTGTACATAGATAACGTCTTTGCATCCTACGAACGATTACATTCCAAATTTAACTTTCCATCCACACAATTTTTCCACTACTTCCAAATGAGAAACTTTGCTAAACAAAATCTGTCAAATTTTCCTCACCTCCCACCAACTTTAATTCTGGAATAAATATTGATCAGTCTTGAGGACTCAGACAGCATTTCTGTAATATATAAAAACATTTTAAAGTCCTTTCCTTTCATAGATCCTAGAGTACAGTGGGAAAAGGATCTCTTCCTCAACATTTCAGAAATGGAATGGAAGGCAGCCATGCAAAGAATACACTCTACCTTCATATGCGCAAAGCATTCAATTATTCAGTTTAAAATCTTTTATCGAGCACATCTGTCTCATTTAAATTTGCCAAAATGTTTCCAGGGCAAGATCCAACCCGACCGTTGCAATCAAGCTCAAGCCTCATTGGGTCACATGTTTTGGGCCTGCACCAAATTAACATCACTCTAGACCAAAATCTTTAAATGCCTTTCAGAGAGCCTTGGTGTCACAATCCCTCCTAACCCACTAACAGCTGTGTTTGGGGTACTCTTAAATGGGCTTAAAGTAGAGAAGGACAAGCAAACTGTAATCACCTTTACTACACTATTGGCACGTAGACTTATCTTGCTCAAATGGAACAATCCTAAGCTACTTCTGTTAAGTCAGTGTATAAATGATGTTATATACTATTTGAAATTAGAAAATTCTCACTTAGAGGATCTGTTCAAACTGTTTTTAAAATCTGGCAGGTTATAATCAGTAACATTTTAGAATAAGCATTTATATTGGAGAAAAGGATTCTCTCCCCCTTTTTTCTACTCTTATAAAGTTTTGTTCTTGCTGTTGGCCTGTCTCTCTTTCTCATGGGTTGATTTAAATTTAGTTTTGTCAAGTTTGACTTGCTTGTATGGAATGTTACTTGCTTTTAATAAATTCAATAAAAAAACATTGGTTAAAAGTTTGCAATAGTGATGAGAAAAATTAATTTGTAGTAAGTCCAGGGGCGTCATGTATAACACCGTGCGTAGAATTCACACTATAACATGACATAAGCACAAAAGCAGAAATGTGCTTACGTACAAAAAAATCCAGATGCATAAATCTGCGTTCACCAGCTTCCATGTTCTTCCGCTCCATAAATCTCGGTCAGTGTGAAAATTTATGCATGTACACGCACTTGCTGCCCCACCCAAACTACTCCCAGAATTATGCCTCTTTGAATATGCAAATCAATATAAATAGCCCTTAAGTTCAGTTTTCTCTGAAAAGGCAATGTCAAAAGCATGAGGGAAAATAGAATTTCAGCGAATACCAAGTGGAGGCAAACAAAACATACTATTTGTTGGTTTAAACAGTGGTATAAACAACAAAAGGCAGTTGATCGAGTGACGTAGCATGTTGGAGAAACTCGAAAGCTCACGTTCACAAAGTCGCACAGTGCCCAAAATAAAAAAGAAGTTGTCAGATATCAAAGTCGGCATGAAAAGGTGAGTTGTAGTCCACCGTCTGAGTGTCATATGAAAGCTTATTAGGGTACAGAGGGAAAAAAAAGGCACACTGTGGGAAAAAAGCACGAAATGTCAACTTTAATCTTGTAGTTTATTTTGTCATTAAAGTAGAACATCATAAACTTCATCTTAAAATTGTTTAATTTACTAGTTTCTCAAATATCATCGTAACTAAAGTAGCACGTTAAATGCTTTGTTTTGTATTTGTTCTTCAATGTGTCTGTGTGTGAATCACTACGTGCTTCGGCTTTCTCTTCCTCCGACAGGACACAGAATCCATTACATTCGTGATATTACAGCTCTCTGAATAATTAAAATACTGAGATGTATATGTGATATAATTTTCATGATGATAGGAGTTAAAGCATGTTATTAAACATGGGAACACGGAGTTGCAGTGATTGTCCATGTCTCACGCAAGATGCTTGCTGTGCAGTGCGTGACCTTCGATGAAATACTTTACTGTAGCAGTACTATCCCATTCAAACGTACTAACCTCCAATTCCTGTCCTTACTTTTCTTTCTCCAAATACCCAATCGCCATACAATCAGCTCTGTAATAGACGTTAAGCCATCTGTAAGCTTAGAATGCTGATTCTTCAAAACTTTTAAGGAATATTGAAATATCTTCGTAGTGTGTGTTTAATTATTCTATCCATCTATCCTTCCAGAGTATATTCCTTATGGTGTCAGCACAAGCAAGAATACAGCAAGGTAGATTATTTAAATGAATTTAAAGTTTTATCTGTTTAATATAATAAACAAATTTTGCTTCATTTTTATCATTTTAAAATGATATCGTCATCATCACGTAAATACGCTTTATAAGGTGGCTCAGGTTGTGTAATATTATAACTATATCGCAAACTTACAGTGAGGTACTTCTACTTATACTAACAAACAGTTCTATAAGGAGCACTTGTTGGACTGAACCGCAAGGAAAAGCTCTTAAGTGTTTGCCGTATGACAGCAGTTCAATATACAGCATGGCTGAGGCAGCGTGTGCTTGATGCTGTATACCGATAATTCTCTTTCCGATCAGCTGCTGTACAGCTGTGATTCACACTCAGATACAGTGATATAAATACTCCAAGTGGTGCAGTGAGAGTAATATGGAAAAAGATGATCTGATGTAGCAATCCCTAACTGGAGCAGAAGGTGCAGTGAAAGTAACAATGCTAAATCAGTTATGATATTTGGAATAGTTTGACCATTCTGTGGACCATTATATTGTTACAGGTTAATTACAATCAGATGCATTAAACTAATAAACAATATGAGGTAAATTTCAGTGTATTTATAAAGCCGTGTCAGGGATGTGGATCTAAAAAAGAAAGGGTAACTACACAGGAACAGTAGCACTTCTTTGACGCTGAGTACGACAGGGAAATGTGCAAATTATGCTAAGTTTAGGTTTTATACATAGCAATTTGAATGTGGAAATGTTCTTACGCAACATTTTTGTGCATACACACTGTTTATACATGAGGCCCCTGGTGTATATTTGCAAAATTTGTGTGATTCAACTAGGATAAGGCAGTTGCTAGATAAGAAAGAAGTAAGTTTTGGCGGTGGTAACTTCCCTTGTACTGAATTTTCCAGTGTGCATGAGGTTGTGTTTAAGTGTGTCTTTGTATGGAAAATATGCAGCATATCACATATTAAAAAACATACCGCCCTCCTTCAAGGAGATGTCAATGAGAGGCATAGAATTAATTTTACTATTATGGTATGGATACTCTTTATGCAGCTGCAGAAAAAACACAGGTAAATGCAGAAGTGTGAATGATACTTTAGGAAGCAATATTATTTGTGTTTTACCCAAAAAAACCCTTAAAACCTCTTAAGATTCTTTAGTGAGTCTCCTACTTCACAATTTTGAAATCACCTGCAAAATTAATTTTAGTTTTGTGACACTGTATACGAATCAAAACAAGTGAATCATCTGCACAGTGTCTTCGCGCCGAGGACAAGATGTTGTCTAGTCCAACTATTTTATGACCTTCTGTCATAACCCTAACCCTAACCCTAATCCTAACCCTGCTGTGGCAACCCCTAACAGGAGCAGCATAAAGAAGAAGAAGAAGAAGAAGTATTCTTAATGCTCAGTGATACTGATAGGTCAGGAAGAATTAGGGACAAAGTGAAATAAGGCAGGTGGTGCATTGCCAAGAGCAAATTTCTGAGTAATGAAGGGTTTGCCTGTCAAACTAGGAGCAACAGTTATGCAACTATTTACTAAGGGGGCATCTCTCATTAGCAAGAGTAATCGGTAATCAAAGTGTATTCCTTTGCTGTTCCAGCTTTTTCTTTTGTATTTCACATTCTTTTATACTAGCTAATATTTTGCCTTGTTATTATCCAGTTTTTCTTAGTTCTTTTTAAAACCATGTCTTGTGCTCCTTGTATTTAATAATTGTTTTTGCTGTGGAATGATTAAAGTCACCCTGGATATTTACTGTGGAGTCTGGGGATTTATAAATAAGCAGCTGAGACCTGATCTGCTACAGCTGCATTGTTTTAGTACAATTTGCTTGCAGGGAACATAAACTCCAATCAGAATAACAGATGCAAACTCCCTCAGAAGATAACATTGTTCCCAATTAATCCTCAGAAATTCCATGTTAGGTAAACTATTTCCGCCTCTTTTTAGAACACTGTGATATTGGCGCAGCACTGAACCGTTAATATAAAAGCACACTCTTGCCTGTTTATATTTATTATATCAGCGTTCATCAGTTTGATAAAGACTCCATCCAGGAAGAGTGACAGCTTCATCACAGATTAAATCATTCTGCCACGTCTCAGTAAAACACAACATTGAAACAACAGAACAGTCAACTCGTGGAGCTTACAACTAATTGAAGCGCATCCATTTTATTGCACAGTGATGTGAGGTTTGAAGGAAACATACCTGGTAGAAGTGGGCAGAAGGCACATCTCTTGGAGACAAGAAGGGTCTTGGCTCTGCAACTGCACATTTTTCCCCAGCTTATACAAGTTTGCCACTTTCATTAGGTTGTATTTGTCGATTAGGTTTCTATTTCCATTTAAAATCTGTACTCTTCTAAACACCTCATCTCTATACTCTGTCAGTTAGTGTTACATGCACTGTAAATTTTCCACTGCGTGCTTTAAATCTTAACTGATTACAGGGTTAACTCACTTTTTATTTGTTGGGGTACAGAAATTTTTTTTCTATTAAGTAAAAATGTTCATCTGTTTTTCACTAGAAACATCCATCCATCTAACCATTATCCAACCCGCTATATCCAAACTACAGGGTCACGGGGGTCTGATGGAGCCAATCCCAGCCAACACAGGGTGCAAGGCAGGAAATAAACCCTGGGTAGGGCGCCAGCCTACCACAGGACACTCACTTGAAACAGTTTTATTATAAATATGTGTTTATTGCATACTTTCCATAGCACTTCTTTAACAGTTAATCTTTACCAATTTTCACAGACTTAATTTATCATTAAAACATTCCGTACATTACTAATTATTTTTGGTGCCATAACATTTCCTTGTATTTTTTTTTTTATTGCGGACTTTCTCTGCAGCTTCAACAGTCCTCTGCTATTTTCTCCTCTTTGAATTTCTTCTGAGGACATTACATTTTTATAACTCTCTTTTTAATATAAGGATGGGTTTTAATTGCACATTCCAACAAAAGGGCCCTCACTTATGAAACTTGCTTATGTTCGTAATTGTGTGTAAGCCATTTCTTAGTCAAAAGTTGGGATTTATAAAATGCAAACTTGCTATGAAAATTGTCTTAGGTTTATGGAAAAATTGACCATCTGCAAGTCCTGCACAGGCTTTTTGAACTGATATTTTAGTGATTGAAAGCAGCAGAACAATGAAGCAAACTGATATCTGAAAACCAAACTCAAAATCTTGTTTCATTGAATGTTTCCATCACATTCTAATGTCAATCTATGAATTTTCTAAAGCAGGGCCTTATTACACTAAACTGACATGCTATCTCAATGCAGCCAGCTGTTTTCAGGATTGGTAATAACACCTACTTCTTATGCTTAATGGTTTAATGTTAATTGTCTTAGTGTGTAGCCTATTTATTTTGTCAATAAAAAGGCTGAGATATGTGTTGTTGGACATAACTAGCAAGGGCAACATTGGCTCTTTTAGAGGACATCACCAATGGAAGACTATAAGGGATCAGAAATGATTTTTTGACAAACGATAAAGACTGTCTTATAAGCCTATTTACACTTCCTAGAGCTGTCTATTTGGATTTGTGTGCTGATTTGGGGCCTACATTGCAGAGGCTATAACTCAGGAATCTCACAGTCCGGCCTGAATCATGTCATGCCATCTTTATAGAATGATATCATTAAAGTGCTACCCAGAGACATACATTTTCAGGTTGAGAAAGCTGAGAACAAAAGGCAATTTGCAACGATTGATGATTTACCTAATTTAATCTGTGCCATCAACTGTACATGTGTTGTGATAAAGACACCATCACAGAATCAAATTGCTTTTGTAAACTGAAGGGACTTTCATTCAGTTAATATACAACTAATATGTGATGCTCAAATGAGTCTGACTAATGCTGTTGTTGCCCAGCTCAACCTACGATTCCTTTATTTTATCAAATAGTGATGTGGGAAGCAGACTTCATGGTCATGTTCTGGGTTCTTGGTAAGTAAGCCTTGCTGATAGGATTGCAGTTACATTTACTGTGTTATGGACAATTTATATAATCTTTCAGGTGACAGTGCCTACACCACAAGAGAAGGGATATAATGAAAGGCACCTCCGCACACAATCAGTGATGGAATACAGGATTGTTTCTTTATAAGACTAAGGGGCTTCGCTCGCCAACCCTCGTGTTTGGTTTTCTGGATACACACTTTTAAGATTTTTTTTTCTTTGAATTGTTGCTATTTCATTAGTTTCACTTTTATTACAAACATTATTTGGAATCTTTCGAGTCCCAATATGCTGAATCTTTTAAATGAGGTCAGTGAGACATGTGTTTTATGACTTTGTACCATAGTTCAGTATAGGTTTCTCTGTTTGGAATTTTAGCACAGAGAACACGATCTACATCATCAGCAGTTAATAATTTTTTTTGCAAAGTAACCAATAAATGCATGTGAGATAAACCACGTTTTTGAAATTCTCTGACTTAAACTTCAAAGCCTTACAATATTTACATACTTCTGACATATCACTTATGTCCATATATTCGATCTCTATTAAGCCTTTTCGTTATTTCTCCAGTAATAATTTCTCTCACAGGGTTTAGTAACACAGCTCTGCTTTAAGACAGACAGAGGGGTTTTAAGTAGGCTTTTTGGTTCAGGTCTTCTAATTCTCCAGTTCTAATTTTGACCTCCTTTAGCGCATATTGAGTTCATCTATCCTGTGGTTGATTTCATGAATATCCTTATTCTTTTCTATTTCTACAGACTTTAGTTTATAATACTCTTCTATCTTTTCCTGAGCTTTTTCTCAATGATTCTTTTATTGATTTAATGATCGCCTAACCTCTTTGTAGTTCTTCACCCTTCTATTGTATTATTTTTTTTTTCTTTTTCTGCTTTAACCAATTGATGGTGTGAGAAAATACTGTCTACATTATAACTTGTGATTTAAAATAGGCACCATAAAAATCTATTCTGGATTTTTTCTCTCTCTTTGCCTCTCTCCATGCATATCCTTTACATGTATTATTTAATTCTTGAAAATTATCTATTAGTCAGTGCTCTTTTTTATATTTATACTGATTTTATTTTTAACAGTTTTGCTGACCTATCAGGTCTTTTAATTTTAATTGTACTCTACAACATACAACATATCTTGTGTGTTATTTAGGACATATATTGACTTTAATAATTTTCTTTCCTTGCAAACATATTACATCTACTTTTACTGATTTAAAAAGAAATCATGTCTCCTCTGGCTTTGGTCTTTATGTTCTGAAGGACGCTTTGATATTGGGCATCTGTTGTTTCTGGAATAATATCAGAGTTGATGTTCTAGAACAGTCATTCACCTTCAACCAATCAGCATATAAACTTAGCCTTTGACATTATAAAAGGAGGAATTATGGTAGAAGGTTTTAACAGGTTTTAACAATCGATTTAAAAAAGGGTAACTCTAGAAATTGAAACATTGACAAATTATTGATGTGAAAGTATGGAAGATTTTAAATACATTTTGTTCATGAGAATACAGGTGTTTTTTGAAATCTCAACTAAAGGTTTTTAATACATTTTTGTTCACCTACACACACTTTGGTCTGAACACACACCAGAATATTATAAAGCAAAGAAAATTAAAAAAGAAGCAAAGTTCTGACTTAGTTGTCACAGTTCCAGTGAGCCATAATGCAGGTGTATTGCTGTTGGTATAAAGGAGGGAGCTACCTACAACCACACACTTATTCAGGAAATGGTCCCTGAGGCAGAGCAGGCTTTGAGAGACTTCTTTGGAACTATGGACTGGGATATCCTGCAGGGGTCACATAGTGAGAACATTGAGGAGGTTGTTGATTGCACTACTGACTACATCAACTTCTGTATGGACATTGTAGTTCCAGTAAGAACAGTATGCTGTTATGCTAACAACAAGCCATGGATTACAAGTGACATCAAGGGCCCTTTGAACCAGAAGCAAAGGGCTTTTAAAGGCGGTGACCAGCATCAGCTCAAGCATGTGCAAAAGGAACTCCGAGTCCAGCTCAGGTCAGAAGGAGCAGTACAGGAGAAAGCTGGAGCAAAAGTTACAGAATAACAGCATGAAGAAAGTGTGGGATGGGATGAAGATCATCACTGGCAGCAGCTCAAAGTGGGGTGCCTCTATTGAGAGAGACAGGGAGAAAGCAAACCTGATGAACAACTTTTTTAGCAGTGTCAGGGATGCCAGGGGCCATGACCCGGCCGGGACGCCAGGAGGGACCGGAAGAGGGTCAGAGCCCTGCCTGGACCACGTGGGGTTTGCCTTCCGGGTTGCTTTGGGGGCCACGGGTCGAGGGCATGGAAGCCCTTCCCTGTAGGGGCCCGTGGTCACTGCCAGGAGGCGCCCCAATGCCTTGGGGACTTGTTTCCCCAGCACCTCCGCCACACCAGGAAGTGCTGGGGGAAGATTTATGGGCGCCGGAGAGCAGCCGGAGGACAGCCGGCACTTCCGCCACACTTGGGCGGCCAGAAGATTGCCGGGAACACCTGGGGCTCATCCGGGTCCTCCATAAAAGGGTCGGGTGGAAGAAGGACGAGGCAAGAGGAGTTGTGGAGGCGGCCCGAGAAGAAGGCATTGTGGCCAGGACTGAGTGACTGTTTTGGGGTTTGTGCACGTGACTGGGTCTGTGTGACCAATGAACTGGGGTCTTTGTGACCAAATTATTGTAAATAATTTGTATAATAAACGTGTGGTGGTTTGACAACAACATGTCCGCCTGTCTGTGCCCGGGTGCCGTTCACATCTGGCGTAGCCAGCAGGATGCTCCGCCTGTTCCAAGGCGGGGACCTGTTATCAAAACATTTGTTGTGGACGGCCCGGCGCAGCAGGGGACCCCACCCACGTACCGCGGGGGCTGCGTGCACACAGCCCCGCGGGGTAAAGGAACCCCACGGACCGCCAGGGGTCCGCAGGAGGGCGTTATTCCCTGATGCGGGCGGGCGCGTATTGGAGGAGTGCAGCGGGCTCCCACGAACGCGCCATTGCTGGAGGCGCCGGGACGGCATGGCGTCCAGAGAGGCCACGCCGAGGACGTTTCCTCGGTTAGACGGGACCTGGGAGGTGAGTTCCCCGCCTATCGGCAGCCGCCCTTGGGGCCGGGCGGTGTTTTGTTTTCAGGCAGGGACCTCCCGGATCCGCGCCAGTGGCGGGCGCATGCTGGTTTGCGGGCCCGGTAGGGACGGCGGCAGCGCGAGGGCTGCGGAGGAAGAGACGCTGCAGCTCGAAAGGTGCTGGCAACAACAAGGCTGCCGGCAAGCACGTCGCCGCCGCAGAAGGGGAGCCAAGATGGCCGCGGACCAGAAGTCCCTCCCCCTGACAGGCACGCGATTGGGACGGTGTGTCTTGTGTGCCCGCCGATGACTGCAGAGAGACGGGACCAAGGAATGTCCATCACGGGCAGGGGGGAGACCCGATTGGGCCGGAGGAGAAGGCCCACAGGAAGTGGCCGGCGTTGGAGGCTGACAGACAGGTAGGCTCCGCGCCGGTTAACTTCCTGTCTTTGCCGGCTGCTCTGGCGGAGCTGGAGGCGTCACTTCAGCCCGTGGAGCAGCGTGTATTACAGATGCTACGTGCTCTCCGGGCTGAGGTGCTGGAACTGGAGAGGAAGGCGCTCGCGGCGCTGAAAACGTTTCGATCGACAACGGGACGGCGCGACGCTGGAATCTCCAGCCGGAGAGGTACGGCGGAGACGGTGAGTACAGCCGACTCCGTACAGCATACGGGAGGGTCTGTTGAAAAAGGCTGTGATGATAACGATCAGTTCCGAGTAAGCAGCCCTCCGACAGGAGGTGGCGCCGCGGGCTGTATGCGCGGCGAGGGGGGAGTCCGAGAGGACGCTGAATGGACACGGGCTGCTAAGTGCCCCGGGTCCTAGCGCCCCTCCGAGTCGGCTGCGGTCTTGCGCCGCACTATAGGGACGAGGACGGGACAGAGGCGCCTTCTTTCCATAAGGAGTCTCAAACCATCATGGCGTCCCAGAGTGAACGGAGGAATAAAGGGCTGGGTGCGATTCCTCCGATATGAAGGGGACGCAGGACGGGACAGGGGCTCCTGTTGGTTAATACGAGTCGCACACCGCCAAGGCGCCCAAGAGTGAAGGGAGGATTAAGCGGCTGGGTGCGCGCCTCCAATATGGTGAGACGCGTGCTGTGTGCGCGTGACGGCTGGCTGCCCTCTGGGAGAGCAGAGGGAATCCCTGAGGCCTGCGGAGAGAGAGCAGGCGGTGCCGACGGCTCCATCATCGAGAGGGACACGGAAGCCGCGGAGAGGGTGCCGATCAGGCAAGTGCCGGGGCGATTGGAGGGGGAACGCTGCCCCGCGTGGCGCGAGCTGGGTGCTTTGGCAGCGGTTCTGCCCCTGTGTTCTCTTTTGTAGGGACGGACCCCGGGCGAGCTGAAGGAGCCCCTTCGTGGAGGAACAGCCCTCTGATGTTGGGCCGTCTGTGGAATGATCTCTCAGCCGGTGTGCAGGTGCGCTCACAGCTGGAGGAGCCTACGGGGAACGAGTCGCTCGGAACAAAGGGGTGGAGGTCTCGGAGGGGTGCCGACCGAGGAGGCCCCGGGGTGCCGGTAAAAGGGGGGAGCACAACCTGTGCGAGGCACAGGGATGCACCATGGGTTGGTGCTCAGATTGTGTCTCCGCCTCTGTCACTGCTAGGAGTGCGGGCGGACCCCGGCTATCCTCGAGTGGGACCCGTTTCGGGGCTCTGCTGCCCTCGCGGGACGGGTCGCTCTTACCCACGAGTGGTCTTCGCTGGCTGTGGGGCACTGTCAGGGATGCCAGGGGCCATGCCTGGCCGGGACGCCAGGAGGGACCGGAAGAGGGTCAGAGCCCTGCCTGGACCACGTGGGGTTTGCCTTCCGGGTTGCTTTGGGGGCCACGGGTCGAGGGCATGGAAGCCCTTCCCTGTAGGGGCCCGTGGGCACCGCCAGGAGGCGCCCCAATGCCTTGGGGATTTGATTCCCCAGCACTCCGCCACACCAGGAAGTGCTGGGGGGAAGATTTATGACGGCGCCCGGAGAGCAGCCGGGAGGACAGCCGGCACTTCCGCCACACTTGGGCGGCAGAAGATTGCCGGGAACACCTGGGGCTCATCCGGTCCTCCATAAAAGGGGCCGTCTCCATTCATTCGGGGCTAGAGTCGGGTGGAAGAAGGACGAGGCAAGAGGAGTTGTGGAGGCGGCCCGAGAAGAAGGCATTGTGGCCAGGACTGAGTGACTGTTTTGGGGTTTGTGCACGTGACTGGGTCTGTGTGACCAATGAACTGGGGTCTTTGTGACCAAATTATTGTAAATAATTTGTATAATAAACGTGTGGTGGTTTGACAACAACATGTCCGCCTGTCTGTGCCCGGGTGCCGTTCACAGCAGGTTTAATCACCCTAACCCACTCTCACGCTCACCTCAGAGTACTGCATCCTCCACCCATCCTTCTGCTGATACCAGCATAGGAGAGACATCCCCACCCACAATTACAGCAGCCCAGGTAAGCAGAGTGCTGAGGAAACTTCGTGCCAGCAAAGCAATGGGTCCAGATGGTGCATCGCCACGACTGCTGAAGGCATGTGCGTTGGAACTGGGGAGTCCTCAACAGCGCATCTTCAACCTGAGCCTGGAACAGGGGAGAGTCCCGAGGCTTTGGAAAACATCTTGCATCACCTCAGTCCCAAAGGTATCACGTCCTGGTGAGCTGAATGACTTCAGGCCTGTCGCCCTGACGTCACATGTGATGAAGACCATGGAGTGGCTGCTGCTTCACCACCTGAGGCCACAGGTCCGCCATGCCCTCAACCCTCTGTAGTTCGCATACCAGGAGAAGGTGGGAGTGGAGGATGCCATCATCTATATGCTACACCGATCCCTCTTCCACTTGGACAGAGGCAGTGGTGCTGTAAAAATTACGTTTCTGGACTTCTCTAGCGCCTTCGACACCAGCCAACCTCTGCTCCTTAGGGACAAGCTGAAAGAGATGGGAGTAGATTCATACCTAGTGGCATGGATCGTGAACTATCTTACAGACAGACCTCAGTATGTGCGTTTCAGGAACTGCAGGTCTGACTTTGTGGTCAGCAGCACAGGAGTGCCGCAGGGGACTGTGCTTTCTCCAGTCCTGTTCAGCCTATATACATTGGACTTCCAATACAACTTGGAGTCTTGCCACGTGCAAAAGTTCGCCGACAACTGCTATCGTAGGCTGCATCAGGAGTGGGCAGGAGGAGGAGTATATGAACCTAATAAAGGACTTTGTTAAATGGTGCGACTCAAACCACCTACACCTGAACACCAGCAAAACCAAGGAGCTGGTGGTGGATTTTAGGAGGGCCAGGCCCCTCCTGGACCCCGTGATCATCAGAAGTGACTGTGTGCAGAGGGTACAGACCTATAAATACCTGGGAGTGCAGCTGGATGATAAATTGGACTGGACTGCCAATACATATGCTCTGTGCAAGAGAGGACAGAGCCGACTATACTTCCTTAGAAGGCTGGTGTCCTTCAACATCTATACTAAAAAAAGGCAAAGCCCTCACTGACTGACTGACTGACTCATTGACTCATCACTAATTCTCCAACTTCCCGTGTAGGTAGAAGGCTGAAATTTGGCAGACTTATTCCTTACAGCTTACTTACAAAAGTTAAGCAGGTTTCATTTAGAAATTCTACGCATAACAGTCATAACTGGAACCTACTTACGCATACATATATATACGGCCATAGCCTGCAGCTCGGTCACCGTGTGAGGCGGAGATGCGTCCCACATCAGCACGCCTCCCACGTATTGAGTGCCTGCCCATATAAGGCCGTCCGTTAGCAGCAATCCAATAGACACGCTGCCGCTAAATATTCGCAGGTGAAGGACTGTGCTTATGCCAACGAAGATGAGATGGTCAGTGATAGACTAGTCTGCAATAAGATGCTGCAGATGTTCTATCAGGCGGTTGTGGCGCGCCTGTCTGCGGTGGTGTGCTGGGAAGGCACCATAAAGAAGAGGGACTCCTTACACCTGGACAAACTGGTGAGGAAGGCAGCCTCTATTGTAGGCACGGATCTCGACAGTTTGACATCTGTGGAAGAGCGACGGGCACTGAGCAGGCTCCAGTCAATCATGGAGAACTCATTGCATCCACTGAACAGTATCATCTCCAGACAGAGGAGCAGCTTCAGCGACAGACTGATGTCACTGTCCTGCTCCCCTGACAGACTGAGGAGATTGTTCCTCCACAACACTATACAACTCTTCAATTCCAACGCTATGGGGTAATGGTGGGGTAAACGTTAACATTATACAAGTTTATTGACTGTTATACCTACCTTGCACTCTCCACCTTACATTTTTTAACTTGCACTGCATTTTTATCACTCTTTAATTAATATTGTTTTTATCAGTATGCTGCTGCTGGAGTATGTGAATTTCCCTTGGGGATTAATAAAGTATCTATCTATCTATCTATCTATCTATCTATCTATCTATCTATCTATCTATCTATCTATCTATCTAATAGTGGTGTATAAGGGGACATTTCTAAATAAAAACACACGTTATAACTTGGTAGCAGAATGCAGTCTTTTCACTCCTATCACCTAAGAATAGGAAAAGTGGCCACAGTGTTCATGTGATCACCGTAAGTTCAAGAACTGAAGCTTTTATTGTTACTTTTTCTGACAAATCTCAATTATCTGTGTGATGTGCAGTCAGTCAGATCAGCAGTTGGCCAAAACAGTGTTAATCCATAGGTACACCCTGCCCTTTGTCAATAGAACAGACATTTGACCTTTTTAATACCAAATGACTGTAATTCGCACTCCTAATCGTACCTAACGACTGCTGCTGACCATGTAAATCTGATTATGGCCACAATCCCCCCTTTTCAAAAGGATAATACACCATATCACAAAACAAGCACAGTCTCAGGTTGGTTGACATGCGTTTTCACCAATGACCTGCTCAGTCCCCAGATCTTAATCCAATAGAGCACCTTTACAATGAGGTAGAAGAGCACGTTCTTTGCATGAATGGATTCCCTAAAAAGTTTCCAAGAACTGCATGATGCTATCAAGTCAGCATGAACCAAAATATGTCTCCAAAATGTTCCCAAGACCTTGTTGAACACATGCCTGCTATTCAGGAGATAAGTGGGAGTTGTAATGGATACTATTAAATATCAGTATATAATTTTTGCTGAGCATCTGTCATGGCCTAATGGTTCCCTCAGTTGGACCCAGTCAAGTAGCTGTAACAATCAGATACTGTATAAGAATAAAGTACTGTGAAATTGTCAGTTAAACGATTGTAAAAGATGGCTTGCTTCTGAATAAACCATTGGAATTGGGTGCACTTTTCACTTTGAATTCATATACAATGCTTATGTTGTATGTTGATTTTCCATGATCTCAAAAAACAGGTAACTTATTATACCTAAACATCAGTAGTAGTATAATGTCAGGCTTCTGTCAAAATTTAATCCGAGTTTGATTGATGAGATTAAACCACGCCCCTTTTAATCGAAGACCGGAAGTCCCGCCCCACCCACCATCTGTTGTTAGTTGACCTTTGTTGACCTTTCAGGAAGTACCCTCCCCCACCACCGGTTGTTTTGTTGACCTTGGATGACCTTGATCCGGGCCCCTGTTGATTAATGACAGGAAGTCCCACCCCCAACCACCGGTTGTTTGTTGACCTTTAGCCCAGCCATCTGTTTTCCCCAGGAAACTGTCAAGGGCAATTTGATGGATGCCCCCACCCTCCTTGAACCCCACCACCCCCCCCTGCTTGGCCACCTGCATTGCCCCATCGCACTAGGGCAAGTTCAGACATGCCCAAGGGCTGCCTAGGCCCCCTTGAACCC